>NC_036861.1:2781624-2788251 GCF_002910315.2 Salvelinus sp. IW2-2015
CGTTTCCTCCTGCGTCTCAGTGTGTGTGGGTGTTGTGTGTGTGTGTGTGTGTGTGTGTGTGTGTGTGTGTGTGTGTGTGTGTGTGTGTGTGGTGTGTGTGTGTGTGTGTGTAAAAACAGGAGAGTTGCAGGATCGTGAGCTTCGTACATGTATATATTTGTTAGTGTGTGTGTGTGTGTGTCTAAATAGGAGCTGTGTGTGTTTACTGGTGTGGTGTGTGTAGTAAAGAGAGAGATAGTGGGACAGGTTGGACAGGTAGCTGGTCTTCTGACCCCTGGGCCTCCTGCATTATTCAAGACGTAGATAAGAGACAGCATTCCCTCAGCCTCACTGATACAGCCCTGTTCAACTTTAATAAATGTAAAACACACACACACACACACGCGCGCACAGGCGCACACACGTACACCTCACTCCTGAGCTCCACTGATACAGCATAACCTTCAAAACTACAAAAGCTAATGCATTGTATAAACGAACCCAGGAGGGTCTGACCCAGATTGCATCCTCATGCCACACAATAGAGACTGGTATGCCAATGAGGATGCAGCACAGTGGTACAGACTGGTATGCTAATGAGGATGCAGCACAGTGGTACAGACTGGTATGCCAATGAGGATGCAGCACAGTGGTACAGACTGGTATGCTAATGAGGATGCAGCACAGTGGTACAGACTGGTATGCTAATGAGGATGCAGCACAGTGGTGCAGACTGGTATGCTAATGAGGATGCAGCACAGTGGTACAGACTGGTATGCTAATGAGGATGCAACATAGTGGTACAGATTGGTATGCCAATGAGGATGCAGCATAGTGGTATAGACTGGTATGCTAATGAGGATGCAGCACAGTGGTACAGACTGGTATGCTAATGAGGAAGCAGCACAGTGGTACAGACTGGTATGCTAATGAGGATGCAGCACAGTGGTACAGACTGGTATGCTAATGAGGATGCAGCCATAGTGGTACAGACTGTATGCCAATGAGGATTTAGCATAGTGGTATAGACTGGTATGCTAATGAGGATGCAGCACAGTGGTACAGACTGGTATGCTAATGAGGATGCAGCACAGTGGTACAGACTGGTATGCTAATGAGGATGCAGCACAGTGGTACATACTGGTATGCTAATGAGGATGCAGCACAGTGGTACAGACTGGTATGCAAATGAGGATGCAGCACAGTGGTACAGACTGGTATGCTAATGAGGATGCAGCATAGTGGTACAGACTGGTATGCCAATGAGGATTTAGCACAGTGGTACAGACTGGTATGCCAATGAGGATGCAGCACAGTGGTACAGACTGGTATGCTAATGAGGATGCAGCACAGTGGTACAGACTGGTATGCCAATGAGGATGCAGCACAGTGGTACAGACTGGTATGCTAATGAGGATGCAGCATAGTGGTACAGACTGGTATGCCAATGAGGATTTAGCACAGTGGTACAGACTGGTATGCCAATGAGGATGCAGCACAGTGGTACAGACTGGTATGCTAATGAGGATGCAGCACAGTGGTACAGACTGGTATGCCAATGAGGATGCAGCACAGTGGTACAGACTGGTATGCCAATGAGGATGCAGCACAGTGGTACAGACTGGTATGCCAATGAGGATGCAGCACAGTGGTACAGACTGGTATGCTAATGAGGATGCAGCATAGTGGTACAGACTGGTATGCCAATGAGGATGCAGCACAGTGGTACAGACTGGTATGCCAATGAGGATGCAGCACAGTGGTACAGACTGGTATGCCAATGAGGATGCAGCACAGTGGTACAGACTGGTATGCTAATGAGGATGCAGCATAGTGGTACAGACTGGTATGCCAATGAGGATTTAGCACAGTGGTACAGACTGGTATGCCAATGAGGATGCAGCACAGTGGTACAGACTGGTATGCTAATGAGGATGCAGCACAGTGGTACAGACTGGTAGCCAATGAGGATGCAGCACAGTGGTACAGACTGGTATGCCAATGAGGATGCAGCACAGTGGTACAGACTGGTATGCCAATGAGGATGCAGCAACTGGTACAGACTGGTATGCTAATGAGGATGCAGCATAGTGGTACAGACTGGTATGCCATGAGGATGCAGCAAGTGGTACAGACTGGTATGCCAATGAGGATGCAAGCAGCAGTGGGAATCCCTGACAATCCCCTATCCTCCTCCATCCTCCAGTAGACAAAATGAACTCCTCATGCCATCCAACACGTTCAGGACGACCTTAAGCTATTCCACCATACCATGCAAATGACTCCATTACTTTGTCACGCCCTGTTCATATGAAGAAGCACAGTATGTGATTTAGCTCAATTCAATTGTAACACTCCAATGAGACGGAGCATGTTGGAAAGCACTGGAKCAGAGACCTCTCATCCCCGCTCTCCACATCCTGAGGTAATATTAATGACACCCTATTCCCTTTTAAGTGCACTACTTTTGACCAGGTCGCATAGGATTCTGGTCAAATGTAGTGCACTATGTAGGGAAGAGAGTGTCATTTGGACCGCAATCAATGCTAATATATTCAGTTCCGGAGAAGCTTTGATAAATTGACTTCTTTATTAATGAGTATGTTAGTTGGCGGCAGAGTGAAATATACTGTATGTGTATAAGTACATGTCATTAATATATGAAGCCTTAGCTTACTGCTCGTGATTAATTACAACCGTGAGGGATTGTGGGTGATTACCTTTGAAAATATTCATTTGCAAGTCTCCGTTCACATGGTGTTCGTTATATACTTAGAACATTAAAAGGCAATATATGCTAACTATGCTACTGTAGGAGAATGAGCAGGATGTGATGGCTGTGGTGGTATTTAGTAAGCTAATCTTATTGAAATGGGAATGCTAGCAAGTACTGTACATGTCATAGTATTCTGCTCCTACTACAAGTTGCAGTGAGACAGTAACTTTGAGGTGCACACACACACACACACAACATTTCTGAGATAGTGTCTCCCGTTGTCTTGTGTGTCTCAGAGAACGACTAAACTGTAGGAGTAATTCTCAGAGGAACCGTTCTCTCTGGGATACTGTGGGAGTGTGGTGTACCCTTTTCACCGTCGCACGCGCACAGTACACACCGCTGCGGCTTTGCCCCTTTTATCTCAAAATAATGATCCATCCTCTCCTGCTGCTCTCATTGTCTAGTCTGGGGTGAAGAAACAGAGACAAGACGATGCTATTTCCCACCATATAAAAGATAACATTGACTCAACCCATCTCCAAAGACCTCCTAACCGCATAACACATAGCGACTCATTTGGGAAGTCTTACATGATCTTCCCATTAGCCAAACTGTGAAACCACCGTCTCTTGTGTTGAAAATAGAACCGAATGGAAGCATACCTTCCCTGGCAATGTCCTAGGTTAACTTTAAATCCCATTACCCATGAAGCATGAGGAATGACTTCTACCAGCTGCTTTGATGGAAGCRCCATGGAGTGTGTGTACCACGTGTGCGTGTGTCAGAATTCCCCCTCTCCTATAGGGAGCAGTCAAGACATCACATTCCCCCATTGGACGCTGCTACACAGCCCAAGAGACTGGCTGGAGCCTTGGGGCCAAGTCATTCTTTTCTTGGCAGAGTTTGTATCCAATTTCTGAACACACACACACACACACACACACACACACACACACACACACCACACACACACACCACACACACAACACACACACACACACACACACACACACACACACACACACACACACACACACACACACACACACACACACACACACTCTCTCTCTCTTTCAGACACATAGATTGTGTTTTCCACGCACATAGATTTGTGTTCTCCACCCCCCCCCCCACACACAGCTCCCCCTCCATATACACACACACCCAGCCTCCATTCCCCTTGCTGTCAGCTCTGAAAGCCAGAGAACAGAGGTCCTGTTAATCACATGATGAAGAGGGCTTGCAGGCCTACAGAGGATGGAGGGGGGAATAGAGAGATGGAGGAATGGAGGGAGGGATGGCAGGATTGGGCCAGGGGGAAAGTAAAGTAATGAAGCCGGCTAAAATCAGCCGCCTTCTCCGTCATGTCGCCTCCATGACCTTGGCTAGATCGGACAGGTCACCTCGCTGGGTACTGAGAGTGGAGGAGAGGGGGAGGGAGGGAGGGAGATGAGGGAAGAGAGATGGAGAGAGAGATGGGATAGAGGCTAATGAAAAAGGTTAGAGAGAAAGAAAGAGGGTACATTGAGAGAGGTTAAGAAAATGAGACAGAAAGAGAGATGTCTGTCTAATCATGGAGCCTTTACAGCAGGAGGCAGGTCCTGCCAGCCTTGGCATTGGGATTAAACAAGCAGCCTATGCCAGCCAGTGGTCACTCTCTTTAGCTTGTTCTCTCACTACCAGCCTCACCAGACTGAGAGTCAATCTTCTGAACCCATCTCTCTCTCTCAACACTTTTTCTCTGGTTTGGATACCCCTTAAGCTTAGCGTATGCTTCCCAGTCAGAACAATATGCATACAGTGCCTTCAGAAATGATTCATACCCCTTGATTTATTCCACATTTCGATGTGTTACAGATTGAATTCAAAATGGATTAAAATGTTGCTCACCCATACACAATACCCCATAATGACAAAGTGAAAACATGTTTTTAGGAGTTTTGCACATACAGTATATTGAAAATGAAATATATAAATACCTAATTTATGTCAGTATTCACACCCCTGAGTCAATACATGTTAGAATCACCTTTGGCAGTGATTACAGCTTTGAGTCTTTCTGCGTGAGTCTCTAAGAGCTTTGCATCCCCGCATTGTACAATATTTGCACATTATTCTTAAACAATTCTTTAAGCTCTGTCAAGTTGGTTGTTGATCATTGCTAGACAGCCATTTTCAAGTCTTGCCAAAGATTTTTAAGCTGATCTAAGTCAAAACACTAACTAGGCCACTCAGGAACATTAAATATAATCTGGTGTTTTAGATTATTGTCCTGCTGAAAGGTGAATTTGTTGGTAAGTAGACTGAACCAAGTTTTACTCTAGGTTTTTGCCTGTGCTTATCTCTATTCATTTATTTGTATCCTAAAAAACTCACTAGTCCTTTCCAAAGACAAGCATACCCCTAACATGATTCAGCCACCACCATGCTTGAAAATGTGAAGAGTTGTACTCAATGATGTGTTGTGTTGGATTTGCCCCAAACAGAACGATTTGTATTCAGGATATAAAGTTAATTTCTTTGCCACATTTTTGCAGTTTTACTTCAGTGTCTTATTGCAAACAGGATGCATGTTTTGGAATATTTGTATTCTGTACAGGCTTCCTTCTTTTCACTATGTCATTTAGGTTAGTATTGTGGAGTAACTACAATGTTGTTGATCCATCCTCAGTTTTCTCCTATCACAGCCATTAAACTCTGTAACTGTTTTAAAGTCACTATTGGCCTCATGGTGAAATCCTTGAGAAGTTTCCTTCCTCTCCAGCAACATAGTTAAGAAGGACGCCTGTATCTTTGTAGTGACTGGGTGTATTGATACACCATCCACAATGTAATTAATAACTTCACCATGCTACCATCTACCAATAGGTGCCCTTCTTGCGAGGCATTGGAAAACCTCCCTGGTTTTTGTGGTTGAATCTTTGTTTGAAATTCACTGCTCAACTGAGGGACATTACAGATAATTGTACAGTTGAAGTCGGAAGTTTACATACACCTTAGCCAAATACATTTAAACTCAGTTTTTCACAATTCCTGACATTTAATCCTAGTAAATGTTCCCTGTCTTAGGTCAGTTAGGATCACCACTTTATTTTAAGAATGTGAAATGTCAGAATAAGAGTAGAGAGAAAGATTTATTTCATCTTTTATTTCTTTCATCACATTCCCAGTGGGTCAGAAGTTTACATACACTCAATTAGTATTTGGTAGCATTGCCTTTAAATTGTTTAACTTGGGTCAAACGTTTCGGGTAGCCTTCCACAAGCTTCCCACAATAAATTGGGTGAATTTTAGCCCATTCCTCCTGACAGAGCTGGTGTAACTGAGTCAGGTTTGTAGGCCTCCTTGCTCGCACACTTTTTTTTCTCCAGTTCTGCCCACAATTTTCTATAGGATTGAGGTCAGGGCTTTGTGATGGCCACTCAATACCTTGCCTTTGTTGTCCTTAAGCCATTTTGCCACAAACTTTGGAAGTATGCTTGGGGTCATTATCCATTTGGAAGACCCATTTGCGACCAAGCTTTACTTCCTGACTGATGTCTTGAGATGTTGCTTCAATATGTCCACATATTTTCCTGCCTCATAATGCCATCTATTTTGTGAAGTGCACCAGTCCCTCCTGCAGCAAAGCACCCCACAACATGATGCTGCCACCCTGGTGCTTCATGGTTGGGATGGTGTTCTTCGCGCTTGCAAGCATCCCCCTTTTTCCTCCAAACATAATGGGTCATCATGGCCAAATAGTTTCATTTTTGTTACATCAGACCAGAGGACATTTCTCCAAAGTATGATCTTTGTCCTCATGTGCAGTTGCAAACCGTAGTCTGGCTTTTTATGGCAGTTTTGGGGCAGTGGCTTCTTCTTGCTGAGCGGCCTTTCAGGTTATGTCGATATAGGACTAGTTTTACTGTGGATATAGATACTTTGGG
>NC_036861.1:2794477-2797059 GCF_002910315.2 Salvelinus sp. IW2-2015
CTTGGTCATGCAGAAAGTAGACGTCTTAACCGACTTGCCAAAACTATAGTTTGTTAACAATAAATTTGTGGAGTGGTTGAAAAACGGGTTTTAATGACTCCAACCTAAATGTATGTAAACTTCCGACTTCAATGTAAACTGTATGTGTGGGGTACAGTGTCATTAAAAATCATGTTATACACTATTATTGCACACCGAGTGAGTCCATGCAACTTATTATGTGACTTAAGCAAAGTTGTACTCCTGAACTTATTTAGGCTTGCTATAACAAAGGGGTTGAATACCAGTGGTGTAAAGTACTTAAGTAAAAAATACTTTAAAGTACTACYTACTGCCATGTTGTATAATGATAGGAGACAGGCGCAGAAATARGAAAATAGAGTACGTCATGAACATGACGGGGACGAAGCCCAAAACAAACACGTAATATATAACACAGGGCCGTCACCCAAACAAAGAGCAAGGTGTAAACCTCGAATAAATACACTGGACACGACCCGTAATAACAAGTGCACACACGATACAACAGAACACAAGACCAACGGACATGGAACAATAGTCAARAAGGACAATGGGAAACAGAGGGCGCATATTGTTACGGAGTCTAGTTGATAGGTAATCGACTAGCCGGACTGTTCCCCGGACTCCGRGTGTAGGGATTTGTACAATGCTTGAACAAGGCTATTGAACTTGACATTGGTGAKTGTCTTTATTCCTTCATCRAACATATCATACTGAAACATGGTGTCAGAAGTGTCTTGAAAACCACACGCTTGTTATTTTTGTAGCTAAGTACAGTATAGGCGCAGTTACGTTCCATATTCGAACGCACTCCTTTTCCTACTGCTAGTCACAACACTGATCAACTCGTTGTTAGCTGGCTAGTTAGCATCACTACCTACCTCGATGGCTGAAGGCAAAGAGACCTCCTATTCCATTGCTATGGCAGCAAACATTCTGCCACCAAATCCCATGGTTCTCACAGGGGACTGGATTACTAATTGGGACAACTTCAGGGAAGAATTTGAGGACTATGCACTGGCCTACATGAGAAACCCAACGAGGTCCAAGCGGCAACTCTGAGGAGTTTAATGGGCAGCGAATGCAGGCATATCTACCGGCACAATCTCACCCTCACAGCACGTTAACAGTGTGATGCAAAGGCTATATTGGATGCATTGGAGAATTTCTTCAAAACCGCCAGGAACGTCATACGAGCTGTTCATTTTCAGTACACAACTTTGTAACCCGTTTGAGAGAAAGATCTCCCACTTGTGAATATGGGGGATTGAAAGATTAATTGATTCGTACTGGGAAATAGTACTGGGAATTGCAAATGAGGATAAGCGCCTGCGTCTGCTAAGAGAGAGAGGTTAAACATTAGTAACTGCCATTGAAATGTGCCGCACTGCCGAAGTCACTGACATGAGAATGAGAGCAATGGAAATCGAAACCCCACSCACCGACTTTGATACMGTTCACGCTGTTGCCAGGCAGACATTCAGACAAAACCAATCGAGGCAGAGTAATTCACCCCGAACGGTGAACACAGAGAGCTCCATAGCATGGAAATAATGTGGAAATACACACGCATAAGGCAAAGAGCACTGCCCTGCCTACGGAAAACCATGCAGAGCTTGTGGAACTAATAATCACTTTGTACAGGCAGAGGCACAATGTACAGGCAGAGGCACTGCCTATCAGTGGTATGCCATCTGTTTGCTACAGCAGGAACACCAAGATGTTCAACAGATCAATCAAGCAGACTACTTAAACGTCACAGATCACCGCCTAGCCCAGATCAGGCAACACACTGACAAGGACGAACACCTACAGTCACTGAAGTCCATGGCTCTCGCAGGTTGGCCGTATACCTGAAAGAAGAGACACATTTCACAGTGAGAGAATACTGGACCTTTCGAGATGAGATCAGCGTGCAAAATGGCGTCTTGTTCAGAGGTCAGAAGGTCATTATTCCCAAATCACTACGTCCAGAGATGCTTACCCGCATACACTCCATCATGTTGGAGGTGACGCATGCTACGCCAGGCTCGTGAAACATTATACTGGCCAAACATGCAAGCAGAAATTAAAGACTTTGTCAGCTGTACCACATGCAACGAGTACGCTCATGAACAGCAAAAGGAAACCATGATGTCGCACGGACTGCCCACAAGTGCCTGGCAAATTGTCAGCATGGACTAATTCAGCCACAGCAAAAGGATTCTCTCTCATTGTTGATCACTACTCTGACTTTTGGGAATTGAACTGCTCCCTGACTTGTCTGCAGAGACGGTCATAAACATTTTAGTCATTTAGCAGACGCTCTTATCCAGAGCGACTTACAGTAGAGTGCATACATTTTATTACATTTTTACATACTGAGACAAGGATATCCCTACCGGCCAAACCTCCCTACCGGCCAACCCTCCTAACCCGGACGACGCTATGCCAATTGTGCGTCGCCCCACGGATCTCCCGGTTGCGGCCGGCTGCGACAGAGCCTAGGCGCGAACCCAGCCAGCCTGGGCGCGAACCCAGAGACTCTGGTCCGCGCAACTGATGACGTAGTGGCATGATGT
>NC_036861.1:2803599-2807704 GCF_002910315.2 Salvelinus sp. IW2-2015
TTACATTTTGAATGCTTAGCAGGATAGGAAAATAGTCAAATTCAAGCACTTATCAACTGAACATCACTGGTCATCTCTACTGCCTCTGATCTGGCGGACTCACTAAACACACATGCTTCACTTGTAAATTATGTCTGAATGTTGGTGTGTCTATGGATTTTTAAAAAACAAGAAAATGGTACCACCTGGTTTGCTTGATATAAATCAAATCAAATTGTATTTGTCACATGCGCCGAATACAACAGGTGTCACGGATCCCTCTGGAACTGTGCCATTACGCACACCTGGTCCCCATTTCCTCAATGATTATTAATTGTATAAATGTGCCCTTTGGTTCACCATTGGCTGTCGATTATTGTTCCAATGTCCGTTGGTCGTGTGAGTATCTGTGCTTCGTTGATTTGGCTTTTGTGCCGCTTGTATTGCGCAGATGATTACGGGTCTCATCATTGGCGCTTGTGTATTTATTCGAGGTACATCTCGCTCTTTTGTTTAGGTCTCAACTCTGTTTTGTATATGTGTTTGTTTGGTCTTCGTCCCCATGCCTTTACATGGCACGCTGGAATTTGGGTAAATAAAAACCCTTATTACGCATTCCTGCGCCTGTCTCCCGATCCCTTTATACCAACGTTGTCACGCCCTGACCATAGTTTACTTTGAATGTTTCTATGTTTTGTTTGTCAGGGTGTGATGTGAGTGGGCATTCTATGTTGTATGTCTAGTTTGTCTATTTCTATGTGTTTGGCCTGATATGGTTCTCAATCAGAGGCAGGTGTCAGTCGTTGCTCTGATTGGGAGCCATAATTAGGTAGCCTGTTTTGTCATTGTGGGTTGTGGGTGATTGTTCCTGTCTGTGTCTTTGTGTATGTCACCAGACAGCACTGTTTCGTTTCGTGTTATTCTTGTTTTTCGTTATTTTGTTGTTTTGTTCGAGTATTCGGTTGTTTCATAAAGGAATATGAATACTCACCACGCTGCATCTTGGTCCTCCTCTCTTTCTCCTAACGACGGACTTACAAACGTGTGGTTGGTATAAAGGGTGTAGACCGTACAGTGAAATGCTTACTTACAAGCTCTAACCAACAATGCAGTTTAAAAAATAGAAATAATAAAAAATATAAAAAGAAATACAAACAAAAATAAGAATAAGAAATAAAAGTAACAAATAATTAAAGAGCAGCATTAAAATAACAATAGCAAGGCTGTCACGATCGTCGTATGAAGGAGACCAAGGCGCAGCGTSGTATGCGTACATTCTCTTTATTAAAAGAATGAACAAACTAACAAAATAACAAACGAAACGTGAAGCTATACACTATAGTGCTGACAGGCAACTACACATAGACAAGATCCCACAACACAAACAAGGCAAATGGCTACCTAAATATGATCCCCAATCAGAGACAACAATAAACAGCTGTCTCTGATTGGGATCCATAGCAGGCCAACATAAACATACAAAAACCCTAGACGACATACAAAAACCCTAGTCACACCCTGACCTAACTAAAATATAAAGAAAAACAGAGATATCTAAGGTCAGGGCATGACAAAGGCTATACACAGGAGGTTCCGGTGCAGAGACAATGTCCGGGGGCAGCGGTTAGTCGAGGTAATTGAGGTAATATGTACATGTAGGTAGTTATTATCTATGCATAGTCACTTTAATAACAGCGTAACAGCAGTGTAGAAGAGGGGGGGGCAATGCAAATAGTTTCAGGAGTCTTATGGCTTGGGGGTAGAAGCTGTTTAGAAGCCTCTTGGGCCTAGACATGGCGCTCCGGTGCCGCTTGCCATGCGGTAGCAGAGAGAACAGTCTATGACTAGGGTGGCTGGAGTCTTTGACAATTTTTAGGGCCTTCCTCTGACACTGCCTGGTGTAGAGGTCCTGGATGGCAGGAAGCTTGGCCCCAGTGATGCACTGGGCCGTACGCACTACTCTGTATTGTCTTGCAGTCATAGGCCGAGCAGTTGCCATACCAGGCAGTGATACAACCAGTCAGGATGCTCTCGATGGTGCAGCRYTAYAACCMTTTGAGGATCTGAGAACACATGCCAAATCTTTTCAGTTTCCTGAGGGGGAATAGGTTTTGTCGTGCCCTCTTCACGACTGTCTTGGTGTGCTTGGACCATGTTAGTTTGTTGGTGATGTGGATAAAGAATTTGAAATGATTTATACTTTTGATACTTAAGTATATTTTAAACCAAATACTTTTATACTTTTACTCAAGTATCATTTATTGGGTGACTTTTACTTGAGTCATTTTCTATTAGGGTATCTTTACTTTTACTCAAGTATGACATGTTTGGTACTTTTTCCAACACTGTTTAATACTTACTGACTCAAGCCATTTCAGCTTTTCATTTTTAATTCATTTGTAAACATTTCTAAAAACATAATGCCACTTGACCTTATGGGGTGTCGTGTGTAGATCAGTGACATTTTAAATTCAGGCTGTAACACAACAAAATGTGGAACATGTGTTTGTTAGTTTTGGTGTTCGGCAGGTTTTCCGGCTGATRGAACACACATTATTTTTTACTTAAGGCAAGCCAAAGTTCAGTAGCCAAAGTCTACGTCCCTTTGTYGGTGATTGGTCAACAGTAAGGATTCTTCAATTAATTATTTGTTGTCATTCAACGACCGTGGTTTTCATGCAACAACAAAAAATAATTTGAGAAATACTGCACCAAACAGCTTAGTTAGACGTAAAATTGTGCGACTAAGACCACCTTAATAACAGATTTCTGGATTCTTGATTCTGACTATTTTGAGGAAGTGTTGCTGCTACGGCATCTCAAGAGGGACAAACAGTAATACTYACGCTTTTTAAGGGCATAGACATTTTCTTCTCCAAACCGAGTTCTGCTAGGAGCAAACCAAACCTAGTATGCAGACGCCTTTAGCCAAGTATTGGTGTGTGTGTGTTTGTCCAACAGGTAAATGAGGATGAACGATGACTCCAGCATCCCACCACATCTGTTCTGAATACACAAACAACCACACTCCACTACCTCAGCAACCAACACTGGTAAAACCTTGTGTATGTGTAAATGCCATCTTTAGGGCCAATTGGTACCTCAGTAGATATATAGCTTAGCAATTTAACTGTTAGTTATTTTGTGTCCCTGTCTACCTCTGTGAAGGAGTATTAGGCTGTTAAAGGAGCGAGTTTAATTTCCTGTAAGTAATAGTGCTGTTATGGGCAGTGGCTAGCACTGGCTATGTGTGTGTGTGCGCACGTCTGAGTCAGTATGCGTCCGCATCAGTGTGTGTGTTTGTGTGCGCATCAGCGTGCGCGTCTGCATCAGTGTGTGTGTTTGTGTGCGCATCAGCGTGCGCGTCTGCATCAGTGTGTGTGTATGTCTGAGTGGTCCAGCTCTTGTACAGATTGGCTGTAGTATAGTGGTTGTTAAAGTGGTTATTAAAGTGAAAGTGAATTGCGGTGGAAAGGCAGAGCGGCGTGCAGGGAGTATTTACGGCGGTGGAGGGGGTCACGCGGGAACGTTCATTTGAAACATAGGGGCATGTTTCATGGGGTATAAAGACTCATTTAACGGCTGTGTTCTCTGAGAGGTGACCTCAAGATGGTGTGTTTGTCTTCCTTGCCACAGCTACCTAGACACAGTGCAAACACAGAAATTGAGGAAATAACTAATGAACGATAGTAGTCGGTTACTACACACACACACACACACACACACACACACACACACACAGTTCAGCATAGGTAGGCCAGGAGGACATCACAACCCAATCTCTCTTTTTCTGTTCAGTTATCCTCATTACTGTTGTCCCAGATGTATCATGTGAAATACCCATTCACATGACGCATGTTCATTGGTCTTGGTGAGATTAAGGAGAAAATCACAGAGATCATACTAGTTCCATTAACTACATTCCGTGGATAAAAGTATCAAACGAGTTATTGATGACAGTGAAAGAATCTACATTTGTCAGAAGGTCAAATAAGATGTCCGCACGAAATGAATCGACTCATATCTAATATAAAGTACAGTAGGCCTATAAGCACTTCAAACMAATCAACGTTAGGAGGAAATTAAATTCAGTGCAATATTATATAAGTAGTCATCATGCATCACA
>NC_036861.1:2813587-2822601 GCF_002910315.2 Salvelinus sp. IW2-2015
CATATGAAGAAGAAAATGACAACGAAAAGTGGATTTCATTACATACAGTGGATTTCATATACAGTGGGAGAACAAGTATTTGATACCACTGCCGATTTTGCAGGTTTTCCTACTTTACAAAGCATATGTAGAGGTCTGTAATTTTTATCATAGGTACACTTCAATTGTGAGAGACGGAATCTAAAACAAAACTCCAGAAAATCACATTGTATGATTTTTAAGTAATTAATTTGCATTTTATTGAATGACATAAGTATTTGATACATCAGAAAAGCAGAACTTAATATTTCGGTACAGAAACCTTTGTTTGCAATTACAGAGATCATATTTTCCTGTAGTTCTTGACCAGGTTTGCACACACTGCAGCAGGATTTTGGCCCACTCCTCCATACAGACCTTCTCCAGATCCTTCAGTTTCGGGCTGTCGCTGGGCAATACGGACTTTCAGCTCCCTCCAAAGATTTGCTATTGGGTTCAGGTCTGGAGACTGGCTAGGCCACTCCAGGACCTTGAGATGCTTCTTACGGGAGCCACTCCTTAGTTGCCCTGGCTGTGTGTTTCGGATCGTTGTCATGCTGGAAGACCCAGCCACGACCCATCTTCAATGCTCTTACTGAGGGAGGAGGTTGTTTGCCAAGATCTCGCGAGACATGCCCCATCCATCCTCTCCTCACTACGTGCAGTCGTCCTGTCCCCTTTTGCAGAAAAGCATCCCCAAGAATGATTTTCCACCCCATGCTTCACGGTTGGGATGGTGTCTTGGGGTTGTATCATCCTTCTTCTTCCTCCAAACACGGTGAGTGGAGTTTAGACCAAAAAAAGCTCATTTTTGTGTGCATCAGACCAAAATGACCTTCTCCCATTCCTCCTCTGGATCATCCAGATGGTCATTGGCAACTTCAGACGGGCCTGGACATACGCTGGCTTGAGCAGGGGACCTTGCGTGCGTTGCAGGATTTAATCCATGACGGCGTAGTGTGTTACTAATTGGGTTTTCTTTGAGACTGTGGTCCCAGCTCTCTTCAGGTCATTGACCAGTCCTGCCGTGTAGTTCTGGGCTGATCCCTCACCTTCCTCATGATCATTGATGCCCCACGAGGTGAGATCTTGCATGGAGGCCCAATTCTCTCGCGTGGATTTCATTACATACAGTGGATTTCATTATATATTCTCTTCTTATTAAAGTTCATTCAGGAGCAAGAACGGTGATTCTGTATTGGTCACACAAGATTTGATTCAGAAAGAATAGGCCAGGTAGTGTTCAGTAGACACAGAACTGAAAAAACACTTTGAAACGGAGCAAAACCGGGATGTCTGAACTTGTCCAATTAAAAAAAGCTTGTTTTTGTTGTTAAAATTGTTTTGCTATGTTGTGCCCTTATGAACACGAGCCATGTTTAAGCCATGGCAAAACRCKATTTTAACCTCAATTGATATTATGACATCGACCCATATTTGACCCCAAAAAATGAGAGTAGAGCACACTAAGAAAGCTCCAGTGAATGACTAAATGTCCCTCACACAGATAAAGGCCCACTTTGCATTGTGAGASGCGGAGATGCTCTCTAGAGAAACTACACAGTCCATTGATTGGCAGACGATCCATAGAGAGGCTTTACTCCTGTTATCAATCTGCCCTTGGAGCTTAACCCATTATAGCACCATGGGCTCTGCTCTAAGGGTCTACTGCTTCAGCCTCTCATGAGTGTTTTTGTGTTGTCCAGGTGGATAGTAAAAATAAACAGCAAAAACAACATTTGTTTCTCAATTAAGAACAAAATACTATTAAGAAAAGGCCAAAATACAATTACAGTTGAAGTCGGAAGTTTACATACACCTTAGCCAAATTTWAACTCAGTTTTTCACAATTCCTGGCATTTAATGCTAGTAAATGTCCCCTGTCTTAGGTCAGTTAGGATCACCACTTTATTTTAAGAATGTGAAATGTCAGAATAATAGTTGAGAGAATGATTTATTTCAGCTTTTATTTCTTTCATCACATTCCCAGTGGGTCAGACGTTTACGTACACTCAAATAGTATTTGGTAGCATTGCCTTTAAATTGTTTAACTTGGGTCAAACATTTCGGGTAGCCTTCCACAAGCTTCCGACAATAAGTTGGGTGAATTTTGGCCCATTCCTCCTGACAGAGCTGGTGTAACTGAGTCAGGTTTGTAAGCCTCCTTGCTCGCACATGCTTTTTCAGTTCTGCCCACAAATGTTCTATGGGATTGAGGTCAGGGCTTTGTGATGGCCACTCCAATACCTTTACTTTGTTGTCCTTAAGCCATTTTGCCACAACTTTGGAAGAATGCTTGGGGTCATTGTCCATTTGGAAGACCCATTTGCGACCAAGCTTTAACTTCCTGACTGATGTCTTGAGATGTTGCTTCAATATATCAACATAATTTTCCTGCCTCATGATGCCATCTATTTTGTGAAGTGCACCAGTCCCTCCTGCAGCAAAGCACCCCCACAACATGATTCTGCCACCCCCGTGCTTCACGGTTGGGATGGTGTTCTTCGGCTTGCAAGCATCCCCCTTTTTCCTCCAAACATAATGATGGTCTTTATGTATAAAAAATTGTATTTTTGTTARATCAGACCAGAGGACATTTCTCCAAAAAGTACGATATTTTTCCCATGTGCAGTTGGACACCGTAGTCTGTCTTTTTTATGGCGGTTTTGGAGCAGTGGCTTCTTCCTTGCTGAGTGGCCTTTCAGGTTATGTCGATATAGGACTCGTTTTACTGTGGATATAGATACTTTTGTACCTGTTTCCTCCAGCATCTTCACAAGGTTGATTTGCACTTTTCGCACCAAAGTACGTTCATCTCTAGGAGACAGAATGCATCTCCTTCCTGAGCGGTATGACGGCTGCGTGGTCCCATGGTGTTTATACTTGCGTACTATTGTTTGTACAGATGAACGTGGTACCTTCAGGCATTTGGAAATTGCTCCCAAGGATGAACCAGACTTGTGGAGGTCTACAATTTATTTTCTGAGGTCTTGGCTGATTTCTATTGATTTTCCCATGATGCCAAGCAAAGAGGCACTGAGTTTGAAGGTAGGCCTTGAAATACATCCACAGGTACACCGCCAATTGACTCAAATGATGTCAATTAGCCTATCAGAAGCTTCTAAAGCCATGACATAATTTTCTGGAATTTCCCAAGCTGTTTAAAGGCACAGTCAACTTAGTGTATGTAKATTTCTGACCCACTGGAATTGTGAWACAGTGAATTATAAGTGAAATAATCAGTCTGTAAACAATTGTTAGAAAAATGACTTGGGTCATGCACAAAGTAGACGTCCTAACCGACTTGCCAAAACTATATTTTGTTAACAAGAAATTTGTGGAGTGGTTGAAAAACGAGTTTTAATGACTCCAACCTAAGTGTATGTACACTTCCGACTTCAACTGTATGTGTGCATTGATAAACAAGAAGAGACACAGAAAGTGATTAAAAGTGTCCCGTGGCGAGGGTAATTAAAACAACCAATCAGAGTCCCTCCCTAGGGGGCAAACTTTGCCTTCCGCTAAACCAGGCCCAACTGTCTTCATTTCCCTCCAATGAATAATTTACACAGGAAGCGGTGGCAGTGGTGGTGCAGTGTGTGTAAGTCAATAATGACTTCTATGGTAATCAGATGAGGAAAATCTCTCAAATGTGCAAATTTTTTGGGGCAGCCATGGCTGTGATGACAATGATGTATGCTTTACAGTAGTGTCTTTATAACTTCCTGAATCTACGTCTCTATGGGAGTCACCCAGGGGTTGCTTGGGGTAGGCCTGGAGTAATGAAACTCACAATTGACCCAGACAACAAGTAAATTGCCCTCCAACTAAAAGCTACAATCTGGGATTTGTTTTTCAGCATAATGGCAGTCCCATCACTTGTATATATCAATCATTTAATTGGCCATTGAACAGATACCCAGATCGCACCTTTAATCAACTCACCAAGGTACTCAAAGCTAGAYTGTAATCCCACTACGATGGAGCCAACGGGGAAGCACTGTGTTATTATGTGCTGAAACACAGCACACAGGCACTATGGTTGGCAACGAGGACAAAAATGTTTAGAGATTATTCTGCTCTGGAGAAAAGAAAGGGTCACGACTTATGCAAGGTCTGTGCTTTTGTGTGTTTTTTGGATTTACTTGTACTATGATGGATGTGTTTTACAAACTAGCATTTTAATAATACCAGGGTGCTGTCAAACTAAGTCTGAGGAAGTAAAGAGCCTCTAACTTTTGGTCATGTACATTAAAACTATGTTACGCAAGAGTTATTCAAAAGGTCTGAAGTAACTGGACAAGCTTTGTGACAGTCACAAATAGTGTAATTTATCTCTTAAATAATCTGAATGCTACTGTAAATATTGGTTAAAGATGACRTTAATAAGTTGTATTACATGTGGCCAGGAAAAGGTCTGTGCCCCCGTAATAGCCTATAACTCGGAACACGACAAGTGCCCTGAGTTTTTTGTTGTTGTTATGTGGTCAGGAATAACTCTGGGCTCTGACTAATYAGACATATTACACAACCACAGCCTGTCAAGAGTATTACCACTTTTTACCATTCCTCAGCAGTCTCCACCTGTATAGCACTAGGATCAGTCCTCTGGGYCTGCTCTCCTCTCGAACAACCCCAGAACTGAGCTATGGGCTGATCCCAGAACAGCTTTCATCAGCAACATCTCCAGCTCCCAGTGTAACCACAGTCTCCTGTGACCCATTAGGAGGGCAAGGGAAAGGAAAAGCGTTTCCGGCTCTGTATAAATATTTCACTCTATCCCCCCATGTGAGAAACGACGATCACGGAGGAGACAGAAAGAAGAGAGAGAAAAAACATGTTTTATCCGCTACTTGCTAACCTGGAGCCCTGTCTCTCCATGCGCTGCCTTCCAGGCCACATAAAACCAAAGTATGAGTCCCAAATGGCATCCTATTTCCTGTATAGTGCACTACTTTTGACCAGACCCTGGTCAAAAGTAGTGCAATGTGTTGGGAATAGGCTGTCATTTGGGACACASACCGAACCACCTCTCAACCAGATGTAATAAAGGAGGACCATCCTGCTCTCCCTCCCTGAAGGAACCTGAACCTCCACTTCTAGAGAGCCTAATTGGGGGTCTGTGAACCAGTATATAGAAGCTGTTACTGGTCCTGGGGGCCGCAGCATTACCACCCTGTAGCCTGGGCTCGTCTGTTCCAATTACCTACCCCCAACTCCCAAGTCCTGGCATGCATCCCAATTGGCACCCTATTCCTTATATAGTGCACTACTTTTGAGCAGGGCCAATAGGACTCTGGCCAAAAGTAGTGCCCTATATAAGGAATAGGGTGCCAATTGGGGTGCATCCCTAGACTCCTCTCCTGCCCATTCACCACCAAGACGGGGGGTTGTGAAAAGAAGTGTACCCTGAATACATTTCACCTAATCAGCAGCTTGCATAAGTGAGAGCCTGTTTTATGAGTACATGGCGATCAGTCACCGCGGGCCTCGTTTTTCTAGCCCTGGCAGTCGTTCTGAATGCAGATTGAGGGAATCCCAGAGGTGGCAGGTAGTCTAGTGGTTGGATTGTTGGGCCAGTAACCGAAAGGTCGATAGAATCCCCGAGCCGACAAGGTGAACAATCTGTCGATGTGCCCTTGAGCAAGGCACTTCACCCTAATTGCTCTAGGGTTGCTGTTGATAATGGCTGACCTTGGCCGTAATGCCACTCTCAGAGGGTGTCTCAGGGAGAGTGCGATATGCAAAAAYCACATTTTCAATTCCCACACCTGTGGGAAATTGGACAAATATGTGACCCGTTTCAGAAAGCTGAACCTTTACCTAACTAGGCAAGTCAGTTAAGAACAAATTCTTATTTACAATGACGGCCTACTCAGGCCAAATCGGGTCGACGCTGGGCCAATTGTGTGCCGCCCTATGGGACTCCCAATCACGGCCGGATGTAATACAGCCTGGATTCGAACCAGGGTCTGTAGTGACGTCTCTTGCTCTGTGATGCAGTGCCTTGGACCGCTGCGCCACTCGGGAGCCAAATATGACGGACTTCACAGGAGAGGTATGTGAYCGTAAACGTTTTTTCATCTAAATGCATTTCTTTGTTGCAGAAATGCTTTTTTGAACATATGAACTCATGTGCCATAATAACAAATACTTATAAGCACCCACCAAATGATGGTTATTTTTCCCGTGGTTCACACTCTGGAGTTCTCCTGTAATGAAGAGTTGCTAGCTGGATGTGGGTCAGTCCAAACCCCCTCCACCCCCCCGTCTCCCCCGTCACACTGAGATGGACTGCTCCATCACTGTCACGCTAATTTAAGAACAAGGAACACATTTCGCCGAGCTGATAAATACGCCGTGGGAGAGTGTGTGTGTGTGTGTGGGTTCTGGAGTCTGGACCAGACTACCACAGCCCTCCTCAATGCAAAGGGAAACAGCAGTTGGACGCTCAAGCAACATACACCTCAGTAGTGACTATACAGTAGATACAAACAAGAGTGGCTATCATTTMAACATAATCACCTCAAAGTTTGTCTTCTGAGCAGTTTTCACAACCACCCCCAGCCACCTACAATAACAACTGTGGTATGTGGTTTAAGATTACATAGACTACAGCCTAGTTACATAAATCAACCAATATTAGCCATCTAACAAGGCTTCCTTAAGGAGAAAATGTCCGCCCACTCTCCTCATCTATCCATGCCAGCCAGCTCCTCCGACTTAATTGGTTGACCCTGTTACGGTGGGTTGCACAACGTTTACATAACGTATTAACAATATTTGTTGTCCTGACATCTGTTCCTGACCTCTCCGCTACAGATTAATGACAGGTCAATAGGGTTTTGACGGGACAAAAAAAAAGTCTTCCCCTTTTCTTGATTATTTTCTACCTAACAGGGCAGTTTGCCAATTGTCTGTAGCAGTGCATTCCTCGCACGATCCACCTGATTGTAGAAAATGGTGGGTTTGGACAATGAAGTAAATTAGACCTGACAACCCGTTTGAGAGAATGAATAGAAAAATAATTGAGTGGCYCTGTGAGACAACTTGCACAACACCGTGATTGGCTTCTCGGTGTGTTTTGATGTAACAAAAACCAAAAAATTTGTGAGATTCACGAGACATTATCAATCACACATCTCAGTCAATATCCTTCGGCTCGACTTCTGACACCAAACTGACGGAGACTTGAGAGCGCAGACGTAATCGCATCAGTTCAAAGGCACACATCTCGCTTCAGACATCTGTTCAGTCTGAGCCAAGCCATTCTATATGCTAGAAGTGGAATGATATTACTGCAGACAAGGCTACAGTATCAGGGGCTATACTGTAGCCTGCTGCCTCAGACACGAGGTGTATTTGTGTCCTACACTCCTCTTCGGGTTGCCATGGCGACTACTGTGTCATTGTCTAATTAATAACAGAAAGAGCACAACTCCTGTTCTATCAGGTTAGTTTTTATTAGTACGCTATAGGTTGCAGCCCTAGTATTCCTGCTATAATGTCATGTACAGTGTCCATTTTCTATGTATATACAGCAGCGTTGTGTGTCTAAGACAATTCTCCCTTCAGGGACACTAAAGTTCATCCTATCCTATTCTTTCCTATGTCTGATAGTTAACGTTACGGGACAGAGGCTTCCAATTGGGGTGAATAAGAGGAAGGTAGATTGTGCCCACCTTGGCCCTATCACTAGCACACACCTTAATATCACACACGGCTTCCCTACGCATAAGTGCCTTGGAGAAATGTCTCAATTGGATTGGTGTCCACAGTTCGTAAGATCATGTCYCTAAGCTACATGCTAGTATGCGGTCCTGCAGATTTGCATGGAGTTGAACCTGTCCGAGAGAAATCGCCAGTCAGACACGCCATCTCCCTTTTACGTGTCTTCAATTCCTACTGTTGACCATGAAAGGGTTAATTGACATTACTAATCCATTTCAATCTGACGTTAGGGGTTAAATGGAGCAGTGATGAAATGGGGAACAGTAGGATTCAATCTAGTCTCCAGTCGAGGTAATGAGCTTGATCAAGTAGTTATCACTTTTTGATACGACACCCAGTGTCATAGAGAGAGAGGGAGGGTGAGGTGGGGGGTGGGGGGATACTGTGTGTGTGTGTGTGTGTGTGTGTGAGAGAAAGATAGAGATTATGAAACAGTGAAATTAGGTGAGATAAAAATGAAAGGTGAACGAGCGATTGTTATCTATTTGTCTGTCTGCCAGCCAGGCTGTGTGTGTGGCGTTATTGACTAGCTGGTGTCTCATCAACACTGAATGGACTATTGATCCACCCATTATAGAGCTTCATATGATTCTCAGTGTCTGCTCCCGTCAGCAGGACGATGTGTGTGGGCGAGATTACCCTCCAGCCGTACACAATCTGACAATGCATCCTCACCCCTAATCACATTACCACTTGTTCCTGTCTACTCCACAGCTAAACATCCCATATAGACATTAGCCTTAACTATGCTCTATCAACACAAATGCTCACACCAGCCAGAGCTATAATCACAGCTCAGTAGCCGTACGCCTTGAGTAAAGGATTCTCATCACTAACCACACATTTTAATTTTCATCCACTGAAATGACCCTCTCAGACCCAGTGTAATCCCTGTGCTTGCACACACACACACACACACACACACACACACACACACACACACACACACACATCGCCTGCTCCCGCGACTCACCTCTGATATTTTGCTATTTGCCGACTTTGCCGAGAGGGCGTTTGGGCATTCGAGTTCAATATTATGGAAATGTTTCATTTTGTTTACTGGCTGCTGTTTTCTTTGACTGACAGCGGGAGTATAATAGGCTATCTGCAGCTGTGCACTCGGCTATGGTGAGATACACAATGCAGACTTAATGAGAGGAGATAGCATTGTGGGGAGAGCTGCTGTGGATAGAAGGAGGGCCAGGGGCAGTGTGTGTGTGTGTGTGTGTGTGTGTGTGTGTGTGTGTGTGTGTGTGTGGTGTGTG
>NC_036861.1:2825716-2878014 GCF_002910315.2 Salvelinus sp. IW2-2015
CCGGATAGCATCATGACACCACAGAGGGGAGCAATAGGCCTAAGGATGAGAAGTCTAGAAATAAAAGACCCCAAATAAGTACCCCTCCTCTCCTCTCTTTCTTTCAGCAAACAGTACACTGCCTTCCCCCTCTGTCGTTCTTCCTTTCTCTCTCACCGTTCCTTGCRCTCTCTCTCTTTCTCCCTCTCRCCCACCTCCTTCTCCCTCTCTKCCGCTCTAAAGACAGGCCAGGTCTTTCKCCTTTTATGTGAATAGTGTTTGTATTTTTGGACCCCTTATCCTTATATGAGGAACTAGCCCGCTCAAGGTTTCTGTCAAAGGCTCTCCCAATCAAGGCCATTATTATAGACTTATAGCTCTAATCAGCCACCTAGAGACCACAGCACCGACTTAGACGGATCAATAACCACCATAATGACCGTGATTAGCCTCCCAAKGACTTTGATTAAGCCACTGATATAGCAAATGATCTTGTTAGCAAACTTGTGATGACTTTCTGAACTCCCATGTGCTGTAAGAGTACAGGCACAGCCCTGTAGTGTTGAAATTGTGAGTGAAGCTGTCTAATTTCTATTTAATCTTTATTTAACTAGGCAAGTCAGTTAAGGACACATTCTTATTTTCAATGACGGCCTACCCCGGGCAAACCCTAACGACGCTGGGCCAATTGTGCGCCGCCCTATGGGACTCCCAATTACGMCCGGTTGTGATACAYCCRGGAATCGAACCAGGGTCTGTAGTGACGCCTCTAGCACTGAGATGCAGTGCCTTAGACCGCTGCGCCACTCGGTACACACTTTAGCATGACCCTAAAACAGTCTAACAGTACACATTTCCCCTCCATGCATACTGCACATACACACCAACTGAAGTGCTGACTCACCCTCCCAACTCCCAACCACACCTGGGATCCCGACTCCATTGGATTGGAACTGCCAACGCCAGTCCAGATGGACAGTGCCAGGCACCACTATGGCCCGCCAACCCCCAGGGCTCATTGAGACAGAGTGGCTGACGACACTACCTCACGCCTCTCCGCACACACAAAACAGTCTGATGAAGACTAATGGCCACCAATCGCATCAGTGCCGTCACTATTGTCTATGGGGACAAGTCCCAATGGCCGCTATAGGGAGTAGGGACTGGCTGGCATATTTCTGTTCTAACTATGTCCATCCATCCATTTCACTGGCTACTACTGAGAGTTGTGTCAGATGTTTTAACCAATGAGATCCATCAAAAGSGGTTTGGTGGGATTTTGAAGSCTGGGAGGTTGTAGAGTAGGYTTCCTACACAAGCCACCTCAGTTGTGAGTAGACATGACGTAATGTTAAAAGAGGTCATTAAAGCAGGTCAGCGTTTCTACGATCTTGTAAGTAATTACACCAATTCAACACTCTGACAACACATCTGCTGAATTTCTTATCTCAGTCGGCTTTACGGTAACACCTAATGTTCATACGCACAAGGTAATAATAGACAATTGCCGAACATGGATGCAAAAACAACCTGTACAAGTGTGTTTTATGGTTATTTTAAACAGATGAGCATGCCAGTTATATAAGATTTTCTCACACATTTTTTGGCATTATTCAGCGAGTGTGCCCACTCTGGTGTTGGCAYGTGCCCTCTAGCCAACAYCGCTATGTGCACGCTGTTGACTAGAGCGCACGTATAGCCTACATGATGAGATTACATTTTTCAAAATGGCAGCCAAGCATCGKTCATCATGTCACCAGAATAAGACCCTAGATATTTATTGGAAAGGAGCATCAAGCTCATCACTTTCAGCACACTTTGAAGTTCCTTCTAACTTATTTCATCTGTAGCTTAATAAACTGCATGCTTGACAAGTTGTWGTCCGAGGACCACACAACATGTCATCGCATGACTCCAAGTTTACTTCCATATGATGGTTATTATATCTATATTTTGTGTACAAAAGCATTTCCACTGACTTTTCTCCCATAATGAATTTTTCCCGACAGAAAAGTTCACCTTGTATTTTGTTAGTGACATTTGGAAAGTTTACATCGGGCCTGTCATGACATGTGCTTCCACTCGCATAAAAAGGTTTGATGGACAACCTGGTTATTGATAAACAAGGAAAGTCACAGACATTTTAATACAACGATATACAAACAATACAACAACAAAAAATGTTTGTAGTAGTGTGTGTGTGTGTGTGTTGTGTGTGTCCCCTCACAGTCCCCGTCTTCCATGAGATGTTGTTTCATCGTTTTTTAAAGGTCATTTTGCTGTTTGCTTGAGTAATAGGTGATGGAAGGAGTTCCATGCAATCATGGCTCTGATATAATACTGTGCGCTGCCGTGAATTCGTTTTGGACTTCGGCACTGTGACGACACCTTGGATGGCATATCTTGTGGGGTATGTATGAATGTCTGAGTAGAATGTTATTTGATTATGCAGATTATTTCATCACAGTAATATTCTCGTGAAAACTAGAAGGCAAGCAGTTCATCTTTCGTCAACCCTACAACCAGGAAAGACTGGCATGCATGTTGTTGATGTTAGTCTGTACGTGCAGTGTCGTGGAAAATTGCGAGATTATGTTATAGTGCTTGAAAGATTAATTATAATCTTTGTATTGCATTAGAATGGTTTTTATTCGACAGAATAGAATCTGTTGACTATTGTGTATTCAGTGTTCCACTGAGGATGGCCTCTATGAGATAGCACTGACAGAGAGATTTACGATGTCTTTGGCCAATAAAGCCTAAAGAGCATTCCAGATAGTTGAGTAATGTTTTCTTTACTATGAAGTACCAGGAACGAGATTGTAGAACCTCGTCTTAGAGACCAAACTGAACGCATAATTTATCATTTGGTAACAGAAATTGCCACGAACAGCAGTTAAAGGACAAAAGCGTGCATGCTCTGTTTTGAGCCTGTTTTTGAGTCTTTCTTTGCTGCACTTGTCAGTTTACCAGACAGTATCAAGATGGGACAAGACAGAGTCTGAACAACTAGCTACAAGTGATGTGTCTGTCAAAAGCGCAGAACATATCTTTATAACAAACATACCTCTCCCCATCTTTACATCAACTTTGTCAATATGACTTGACCATGATAATTGGTCATCCAATATGTCGTGTCGTGACTATCTCCCGACTAAACTCTAAAGATATAAATATATCTTACATCAGTCACAGTCAATTCATAAATTTTTATTTACCTTCAGTCTCATTCTGAATGTGGCAAAATTCTTGGATATCTGCACGAAACCTAGCATAAATGATGAAATCACGATATACGAATTGGCTCAATTAATTATTTACTAACTAACTAAATAATACATAAACACACACACGGTATAGATAATGGTTACTAACACAACGCAATGTAAGGTCCCTAGTSGACTAAACCGACATGAAGGCTTGTTACACAAAATGATGGATTCAATAGAGAGGGAAAGGGAGAGACAAAGGAATTCCACTATTGTACGTACAGCTGATWACCATGCTCATGGAAATGTGAATACTTTGCACATGAACGGCCGCTCATATCGAAAGAATTGCAATGTACATATTCATGTGTGTATCTTAGCTGTCTCTGTTGAAAACAGTCAATCCATCTACGGGGAGAAATTTGACAAAAAGTTTCTGGTTGTGTAAGTCTCTGGTTGTCCACCAGAGGTCACCATGTCCTTTGTAGCGTCCAGAGGAAGTTTTCATTATAARGGATCTTTCAAAGTACCACCCGGTGGTTCTCGGTCGAATTTACTAGACTAAAGTACTTAAACAGCTGGAGACCGAATGTTCCTGTGTAGTCTTCTTAGAGAGAGAGAGAGTTTCAGAGTTTCGAACCGTTTCGTACCTTTCAGCACACGCTGTCGGTCACGCTGGTCTAATGTAGAGTCATTTTACACGTCCGGCTTACCGTCCGTGTACAGGTCCCAATGGTTGATTATTCAGGGTACAGCTAGAACCATTTTACACGTCTGCAGCAACCTGGCAATGTACTGGTCACTAGAGATTTAAATTCCTACCATTTCAATGTGCAGCRACGCTCCACGTTTTTCTGGTCTGGTAGAATCTAACCATTCGTGACGTCCAGTTCAACACCGTCCGCCTGCTTGGTCTGATATGTTAATTCTTCACGAGGAGTTTTATGCACTCTGGAAAAAAGGGCATTTCATGATGTCGACATAATGCCTGTGCTTACGTGGGTGTGGTTACTAACTGGGTAGAATTTTTATATGAAAAACAATTCTCATTTAAAAGGCTAACATCACATTTCATCTTCTCACAAATAGTTTCATATTTAATCATATAAGATCCACAACATTTAGATGTAAACCTGACAACTGGGAAATGTACACTTTCAGAGATACAGTTATGTTGTTGTACCYTCTTTAATGACATCACCAAATCGTAATGAATTCGACKGAATTGTTCTTTAAATACCCACGGACCATTCCAAATGTTTGGATTACAGAAATATTGTTTCATTATCTAATCTTGGATGGCACAGTACTACAAAATCTCTCTCTGTTGTAACAAAGGGATTTTTAACTTCCYTTTCTGCAGAGTGGGAGAGAGAGCTCCTGCAGGTATTTATGACCGTCATAAAATGGCCAACTTCACCCTTCTCCCCCTCTGCGGGAGAGYGAGGGCGCTGTAGATCGGACCCACTGTAACCTGATCCTTCMGATCCTCACAGGAGAGCCATGACAAATGTTATACCTAGGAATTTAGCTTCCTCAACTTGCMCAGTGGTCGCACACTTTATGCACAACTACAGTTGAGGTTTAGGTCTAAGAGAATGTTTGGAACCAAATACCATGCTTTTAGTTATAGATGTATTTAAGATTCTGATGCTGACTGTAACTTCTTATTTAGAATTTCAGTGCACTCACGGGCTTTGGATGCTGACATGTAGAGTAACTGATGTTGTAGAAGCTTCCATTGAAGAACACTCTCTGGGTTCTATTGGATAAATAACTCTCCAACCATGTGACTGGCAGGTGATGTAAAGCCATAGCWAGTGAATTTCTTCAATCAAGATGAATGATCAATAACATCGAAGGCTGCACTGAAATTTGACAATACAGAACCGACTYTAATCTTATTGTCAATTGCTTTTAACCAATCAAATCAAATTTTATTGGTCACATGCACACATATTTAGCATATGTTATTGCGGGTGTAGCGACGTGCTTGTCATCTGAGTTAGTGCAGTACAAGTTGAGTGCCCTTTTCTATATGCATGCTGAAAGTCAGTAGTTAACTTGTTCTTTTTAAAATAGCGTTGTTTGGTCAAACACAGTCCTCGCCATCAGTTTACTAAGAACAGGCAGAACACTGATTGGGCGGCTGTTAGAGCCAGCGAGGGTGCTTTACTATTTTTAGATAGTGGAATGACTTTAGTTTCCTTCCAGGCCTGTGGACACACACATTCCTTTAGGCTTTGGTTAAAGATAAAGCAAATAGGGGTGTTAATACAGTCTGCTACCACTCTCAATAGTTTACCATCAAGGTTGTCTATACCTGGTGGTTTATCATTATTATAGATAACAATAGTTTTTCCACATCTCCCACACTAACTTGACCAAATTCAAAATGGCCATCCTTCTCTTTCATTATTGGATGTTATATAAAATGATGGTTCGCTGTTTAATGTTGTCATTTCTCTTCTGGGTTTTCCCACTTTTATATATCATTGAAAATTATTGGCAATATCAAAAGGTTTCGTTATAAATGACACATCAACTTCAATGAGTGTTGGAGATGAATTGGGTTTGGGGTTTTTCAAGGTACTCCATTGTCTTTTATGTCATTTAACTTGGTTTGGTAATATCATTTTTTTCATCTTTTTGTTAAAGATGAAGTCACATATTGCAGCTTTACGTTTTGTAAACGTACAGTATGTCAACCAATCAGCTGAGCAGCCTGACTTGTTTTCCAACTCCTATGCAGAAATCGCMCCGCCATTTRCTGGTTGCTAAAATTCGAACAGTTTGCCTAATTTCTGTTTATGTGACAAAACAAGCAAATATAGTGTAGAGAATCATTGTATCATTTAAACAGCTATGAAATGCATTTGCCGWAACCAAATATATTGTATTTTCAGCTATTTGAAGCTGGTGTACAAAACKGAAAGTAAGACACAAAAACGAAACTTCAGAATGGGAAGCATAGAAATAGCGCACATAGAACAGATCTACCGGTTCTTAGACTTGAATTCAATGAGAATTACAGATGTATGACACATGTCTATGTGAATTTGGTCGGGTTGCCCAAAAAGTCACATATTGCAGCTTTACGTTTTGTAAATGTACAGTATGTCAACCAATCAGCTGAGCAGCCTGACATGTTTTCCAACTCCTTTGCATAATTTCTTTGAACCATAGAATTGTTCAATTCATCATCAATCCAGGGGGCTCTAACAGTTCTCACAGTTCATTTCTTACAGGTGTATGCTTGTCAACAATTGGTTGACTTGACTGGTTGACTTGACAAGCTGGCAACAGACAAGCASGGAACCCAGGAATAAGTACCCAGGGACTAACGAGGAAAACAGATGACACCTGGAGGTGGGTGGAGACAATCACAGAGACAGGTGAAACAGATCAGGGCGTGACAGCATCTGGATTCACTTCCTCGTACACATCAGACTGACATACATTTATTTACATCTTCAACAAAAGTCCWGAAAAAATATTTTGTATGATCTCTTATAAAAATTACTTTAGGCTCAACCTTTGGCATTTTGGCCTGCCTTGTTATTGCCACAACGTTATGGTCACTACAGCCAAAGCTCTGCAGCATTAGTGAARGTATGATCAATACAARCGGATGTCACAGATCCAACACTATTGGTATACACTCTAGTTGGTTGAGTGACAACGTGGGTCATATTACAGCCATCAGTCATAGAAGCTTCGTCTTGAGAGGACAGCTAGTTGCTAACCAGCCAATGTTCAGGCCACCCAGAAAATAGACCTCTCTGTTAACATCGCGCACACTATTAAGCATTGCACACATATGATTCAAACGCTGACTGTTAGCACTTGGCCTARAGCAGCACCRCAACAGAAGAGGCTTTAGATGAGGCAGGTGAACCTGCAACCACAACACTTCAACAGCATTTGGCATGAGATCCTCTCGAAGCTTTACAGAAATATGTCTCTGAACATACACAGCAACCTTCCCCATAGGCATTCCTGTATTTTCTGTAGATGTTACAGTATATCCTTGTGTTGCTTACCGCTGTATCATCAAAGGAATTATCTAAGTGAGTTTCCGAGATGGCCAGTATATGAATGTTATCCGATATTAGTTATTGATTTCATAAAACTTGTTTCTAAAGCTACATGTATTAATATTGGCTATTTTTTGCCCTTTCCTGGTTAGCATATCGGAGATAGACATAATATATATACTGTATATATAAAAAAGTAAAATAACATTGTTTAGCTCATAGTCTGTCAATCCGGCACTTGTGAGTGTCAGTTGATGTCTGTGTGTGATGGTGGGCTGAAGCTACTGACCTGGAAGCTTGGCTCTCTCACTCCTCCCAGGCTTTTGGGAGTGAGGGTGGACAAGGTGGATGGAAGCAATGACCCCACGCTCTCTGGCAGCTTTCATAGCTGGGTTAAGTTTTTCCCTCTTCTGGCGTACAGCTTCAGAGTAGTCCTCGTTGAGGAAGATGTTGGTTCCTCTCAAGTTCCTGGCTCTCTCCAGAACAGCCATCTTGTGTGTGTGCGTGTGAGTGAGGGATGGTTAATAGGTGGTGGGCTGATGGTGTGTGTGGGAGATAGAGTGACTCTAATCTGGTACAGTCTGGGGAATAAGCTTCTCTGTCTACTATGCACTCACAGGCACATCATGTTCATGCAAGAATACACATGTCCCTGTTTGTTACATGTGCAACACGACGCCCGCACAAACATACACTTCTTTGGCTTGGTTAATGAATAATGATGAACCCGGGGCGGTGAGGAGGAGAAGAGGCCTGGGCGAGTCATCCAGCGCTTCCTCTCCTTTCATCTTCCAGCAGAGGCATCTCACATCTCCTGACTGTATTCAGAGAGAGAGAGACGTAGATAACGTTTGGCTTTAGTATTCTCCCAGCGAGCCCACACACACACAGGTACACACATGCAAACCCACTTAGGCCCACTGGCTCCCATAGACGCATGCACGCCGCACACACCCCTCTCCTTTCCAAACCAGGGMGCTAATCCTGCTGGTTCCCCTCCTCGCTTGAGCCGTTTTCCTGCCCAGTGAGGATTTGCAACACTATCTGGTCTCTAAAATGGTCAAATGCTGAAGCTGCACTAAGAAGCAGTGCTCTAGTGTAGGCTCCCAGTAATGTTATTTCTCTGGCCTCTGGAATTGGACAAGATACCCCTGTTTTCATTGATGTTTGTCCTCCCTTTTCGTTGTGATTGTCTTTTCTGTTGATCACAGCCCTGTAGGTAATGACAACTCTCTCTCTCTCCATCTCTCTTTCTCTCCCTCTATCTCTCCCTCTAGTCTGGTTGAGTTGTATTATCCTCTCTCATTGTCTTTTCTGTTGATCACAGCCCTGTAGGTAATGACAACTCTCTCTCCATCTCTCTTTCTCCTCTCCCTCATTCTCTCCCTGTCTCTCTCTCTCACCCTCCCTGGCCAGGGTGTTCTAATTGAACTTGTTTCCATGGGAAGAGAGGAAGTAGCATTACACCAGCTGCGGTGACACACTCACACAGCGGTGTTACAACACAATCAGTATGCAGACTGGTGCTACGCAGCTACCCACTGTAGCTAACCCTGGAGGAACACAAACACCTTGCCTTATCATTAATACAAACTCATGTAAGGGAAATGCATGCWTGCTTGTGTGTGTGTTTGGGTGTGTGTGTGTGGGCAGGTGCCACAAATGTCTCTCACACACAAGGAAATGCATCTTGGGTAAAACATTTTTAAATACCGTTTATCCCCAGTTTAATGGCGATGGCCAGAGTAACTAGACAATAGATCTACGCTCAGTAAGCTGTCGAGGCTTTTTCCTCATTATCCCACAAATGGCATCACAGTAGCTCCAAAACACCCTCACGGTACCGCTGAATAACAGTCTCTTCCCCACAAGGCCCAACGGGGCCGATTAGAACTTTAATACAGAGACTCAGAGCGAAGTTCTAAAAAGGAAGTCCTCTGAAGCCTGTCAAATGCCAGAGAGGAAGCGATTTCAGACACGGTGGAATTGGAGGGGGGTCATTTATACAAGTCTGTATGTGTGTCATCATCCAAACTGGGCCATTTAGAAGCGGGACAGTTCAGAGATGAGAGAGGCAGGGAGYGGAGAGAGGGAGGAGAGATTGGAGGAGAGACYTTGGCCCCAAAGGAGTGCCCTACCAGTCCCCGTCCTGCAGTGATTCATGTAAGCCAGTCACAGTGCATTTGAAATGGGGCAAAGGGTTAAAGGGACACTCTTGTACACAGTGTGAAGTCACCGCTGGCTCCAGGTCATTCCAGCTCAGCATCAACAGACCAGATTCAACTTGAATCATCATCTAGAACTAAACCTTACAGCTCTGCAGGACCTGGGTTGGAGGAAAACTGTCCTATGGTGTAGACAGGTTAAAATGAAGGTACTAAAGAGCAAAGAATCAGTGATACTGCACCTGTATGACACTGGACGACATATACTCAAGTTTCAACCTCACCACCCCTACAGTGAAACAGTCCACTACAGTATTGGAGAGTTAGTACAATGTAAGCCAGAGGACACACAGAGCTGAGATCCACCCAGCAAACCTACACTAGCATTCCTTCATTAATGAAAACCCAGCGGGCTTTGGAATGAAGAAATAAGAACAGGGGATCAAATCTGAGAAGGAGAGATGGAGAGCAAACGCCAGTGTGTGACAATGAGATCAACATCAACACTGTCAAGTGTAAAACCCAGCTCCCTGACAGCCCAACAAGGAATTATACAAATCACACCGCGGAACGGKAATCTGCTCTACACCGGTGTTACGGCACAGYGCTGGGGCTGGTATATATGGGTCTTATGATATCAGCATGAGTTATGAGAGCTGCGAGAGACTAGATTCTCTCGTGTCGAAGCTTAACGGCTGACCCAATTTAAGTGACTCGATTCAAGAGTTCACGATGCTCTTCGGGGGAAAGCATTGGAGATTCGAGGCGATTAAGTTAAAAGCCCCGATTACTTAAAATTGAGGAGGCGAGTGGGTTTTGAGAGGGCCGTTTCTGGCTCAATGTTTCCCACACACCGATGCTTCTTGTCCATCTACGGAGGCTCACCGGGGATCACTTCACTTTAAAAGTTACTGTCAGCCTTCAGATTGTTAGTGGGCTTGTGTGTGAGTGAGAAAGAGAGAGTGTGTGTTTGCCAATTAGTGTGTGTCAGAGCAAGTGTGTGAGTGTGTATGGGTTGGCGGATGAAAGAAAAATAGTGTGTGTGTGTTAGAGAAGTGTGTGTGTGTGTGTGTGTGTGTGTGTGTGTGTGTGTGTGTGAGCGTAAGCCCGTTTGTGTATGTACACATATACACTACAGAGTAATTCCCAGATACACTAGTATGTGGACACCTGCTCGTCGAACATCTCATTCCAAATCCAAGGATTTGGAATTTGGATTTGGAACTTGCTTCCATTCAGCCAGAAGAGCATTAGTAAAGTCGGGGACTGATGTTGGGCAATAACATCTGCTAAACATGTGTATGTGACCAATACAATTTGATTTGAAATCATGGGGATTAATATGGAGTTAGTCCCCCCTTTGCTGCTATAACAGCCTCCACTCTTTTGGGAAGGCTTTCCCATAGATGTTGGAACATTGCTGCGGGGACTTGCTTGCATTCAGCCACGAGCTAGTGAGGTCGGGCACTGATGTTGGGCGATTAGGCTTGGCTTGCAGTCGGCGTTCCAATTCATCCCAAAGGTGTTCGATGGAGTTGAGGTCAGGGCTCAGTGTTCTTCCACACCGATCTCAACAAATAATTTTTGTACGGACCTCGCTTTGTGCACGGGGGCATTTTCATGGTGAAACAGGAAAGGGCCTTCCCCAAACTGTTYCCACAAAGTTGGAAGCACAGAATTGTCTAGAATGTCATTGAATGCTGTAGCATTAAGATTTTCTTTCACTGGAACTAAGGGCCCGAACCATGAAAAACAGCCCCAGACCATTATTCCTCCTCCACCAAACTTTACAGTTTGCATTATGCATTTGGGCAGGTAGCGTTCTCCTGGCGTCCGCCAAACCCAGATTAGTCCGTCGGACTGCCAGATGGTGAAGCCTGATTCCTCAATCCAGAGAACGCGTTTCCAATGCCCCAGAGTCCAATAGTGGTGAGGTTTATTTACACCACTCCAGCCGTCACTTGGCATTGRGCACAGTGATCTTAGGCTTGTTTGTGGCTGCTCGGCCATGGAAACCCATTTCATGGAGCTCCCGACGAACAGTTATTGCGCTGACGTTGCTTCCAGAGGCAGTTTGGAACTCGGTAGTGAGTGTTGCAACCAAGGACAGATGATTTTTACACGTAATGCTCTTCAGCGCTTGGCGYCCCCGTTCTGTGAGCTTGTGTGGCCTACCACTTCGCGGCTGAGCCGTTGTTGCTCCTAGGCGTTTCCACATCACAATGACAGCAAGGTGGCATGTATCATGTCATAACTAAGCCTTATTGCATAATCATACAGTTTCATAATGCACTACGTCTTCATCTGTAAAGGTGCTATGAATMTGGTTTATAAGGCACTATACGGCYCCCTTCATAAGAAGCTGCTTCAAGGAAAGAAGGAACCTGCTCAAGAGGAAAACTCCACAGCGTCTGTGATTCCACATCCATGGCCACAAAATGCTTGAGTGATCTGTACTGAATGTGAGGATAACTTGACAGAAATCTAATTCCGCCTGCCTGAGTTTCAATTGTTCTGCCAGCGAAGGAGCACTGGAGCGCAAGGCTCCAAATGTTATTTGTTTTTCAAATGACACCTCTCAGCTACCTTCAGGCATTCACCTGGAATATAGCTGATGCCAAAAGCAATGCATGAYTTGTTCAGGTATGCACCCACGACTGCTCAAATGAACACACACACACACACACTTTGAATGACAAATAGAATACAAACAATTAAACATGCTTGAGGCTGAAAAGTGAAAGCGAACTAGAGTTAACAAAGCAAAGCCATACATGAAAAAGTAGGATTTGATTTGATCTTTGAGCAGCGCCATATTCTTCCACCATCTGTGTGTTGGGTGCCGTTGCCACATCGTAAACGTTTTATGTTTACATTACAGAACGCTTTTTCACACAGCAAAAACACAGAGCCTGCGGAACCAGCTGTCTCTTTCTGATAACGAGACAAAGGCACAGAAAACACAAACACACATCCCCAGGCTCAGCTGAACACATACAACTACATACACCAATTAGCATTAGGCATGTTGGTAACCAGTGGYGGCTGCTGAGGGGAGGACGGCTCATAATGGATGGAACGGAGCGAACGGAGTGGATTTGATTCACATGGTTTTGATACTATTCTACCTATTCCGCTTTGTCCATTACCACGAGCKTGTCCTCCCCAAYTAAGTTGCCACCAACCTCCAGTGTTGCTAACCTTTGAGAAATATATATTTCTCCACGGATTTGTGCCACAACGGTAGACTATGAATGTCTAGTAGGGTCAACTCAAAATGCTGCGTCGGGAAATAATCTCYAGCAAACACAGTAGAATGCGCGCCCAGTACATTGCTTCATTCGTATGCTGGTCTTGTTATAAGAATCCAAACAAGGTACAGGGAAAAGGGCATGACATTCACCTTGCATTTCAAACCTAACTGGATGTGTTTGCTAATGGAAAGCCTCCCAAAGGGAGGTAGTACTGTTGGTTTTACTCCTGCTCATTTGTACAAAACAAAGTGTTGTTGGTGCTATCTCCAAGCCACGCAGGAAAGAGAAAAGTAGCTTTTACATTGACTATTTTCTTAAGAATTCAGTGGTCTGGCCCTTCGTTTGACTAAAGAGAGCCAAACCTTGCACAGTCCTTGCAGTTGAGTAATGTTTGTTCACCCAGGTGTCTCATTAAGGCTAATTAGAGACATATTCGCGTGGCTTTCCGGCAGACTAGACGCTATGTTGCGTATTGCTGCCTTTCACAGTTTGGAAAGTGCATTGCATATTTGTTCATAAAAAAATGGAAAAGGCAAATGGGGATTTTTTTTAAATTGCACCGCCATCTACCCCTGTAAACACCAAATGTACAAAACATGAAGAATATCTTCCTAATATTGAGTTGCACCCCCTGTTTGCCCTCAAAACAGCCTCAATTCGTCRGGGGCTTGGACTACAAGGTGTCGAAAGCGTTCCACAGGGATGATGGCCCATGTTGACAGTTGTGTCAAGTTGGCTGGATGTTCTTTGGGTGATGGACCATTCTTGATACACACGGGAAACTGTTGAGCATGAAAAAAACAGCAGCATTGCAGTTGTTGAAACAAACCGGTGCGCCTGACACCTACTACCATACCCCGTTCAAAGGCACTTATATCTTTTGTCTTGCCCATTCACTCTCTGAATGGCACACATTCACAATCCATGTCACAATTGTCTCAAGGCTTAGAAATCCTTCTTTAACCTGTCTCCTCCACTTTATCTACACTGAAGTGGATTTAACAAGTGACATCAATAAGGGATCGGATCACAGCTTTCAACTGGATTCACCTGGTATGTCTGTGGCATGGAAAGAGCAGGTGTTCTTAATYTTTTATACACTCAGTGTCCTTCCCACTACTTTGGCCCCAACAGATCCTACACCAGGCTATCGGCCTGGGAGGCAGGAACCCCTTCTCTCAAAAACCACTGTAGTTCTTCTGCACTAAAACCTATCATACCCAAAAACGTATATGCTGCTGCTACTACCAATTCAATCTTCTGGGTTTTCCTTTCCATCTGTGCATTACAATTAATGACCATAGCAATAAACGGCAATAAGCCAACCTTACTAAAGTACAAACTGTTGGGGTCACTCTGTACTGGCCTACTACTCACAGGGATCCCCTCAGGGTCCCTCACCCTTTGCACACCACCCTTTACTTTCCTCACTGCCTTAGCATGTGACACTTTCTGCACTGCTCTCACCCTGGAAACTTCAATATGTCTCACTCGCACAGGACATGTCTGATCCCCAGCAACATGGCCACCCCCACAATTGAAACACTTTTCCCATTGAAAAGACACACGCTTTTGTACCACGCCCTCCTGCACACTTCTCACAGCTCGGAATCTCCCTACTACATACTGCTGAAACATGACCATAAACTTGGCACCTGAAACACCGTAGTGGGTTAGGAACAAAAGATCTCACAGGATAACTTATATACCCTAACATGACTTTATCCGTCAAACACTCTGCATCAAAACTAAGAAGGACAGACAGGGTCTCCTCAGTCTCGTGCACACCACCGGGTCTGCGTCATACCAAACAGCGTGCATAACAGACAACGGGGATCCCCCACTTCAGTTGATCCACCGTAACACTCAACCCCAGCCCAGTTATCAATTCTTTCAGTCGGACTCTTCTCAGGAGAGCAAAGCAGGACACCGTTTTCGTCACGAGTCTTGAAACGCCCAACATAAATGAATCTCTGGATACTTTGAACGAATTGACAGAATCCAACTCCTTCTTCACCCAGCCTGATACCACAAACAGACTGGCCAAAAGGCATGGATCCACTTTCTTCACAAATCGTACTCCCACTGGGCCACAGTCATCTCAGGCATTTTCCTGATCATTGGGGTGAAGCTCGGACGCCTTCACCTCACCTAATGATGCATGTTCTCTTTCCTCACTTTTTCACTTTTGTCAGGATCAGTTTGAAGTTCACTATTTGTCGATTGCTCAGGATCTTCAGGTGCGTAACATGCATTTTTCTCTCCTTTACTTGACAAAAAGGAGAAAGTACTCGACTTGTAGTTCGGGTTTGCACCTCGTGCCCTTCTTTRGGATCACTTCTCGCCATCTGCCATCTTCCTCGCCCGGTCCTCTGACATGATGACTTCCATCTCTGTGTGGGACTTCAGGAAACTCCATGATCGCTCAAGAATATGTGCTCCTGCACGTGCTTCACCAGCAGGCCACCAACACACACATTCCAAACAAACCCAATTAGAGACACCTGAACAGAGAGAAACAATTATTACAACTTTTTTCTTTTTTTTACATACAAACTCACATAACAACAAACACTATTCAATTGTTCAAAGGCTAAGATAGAAGCATGAGGATGACAAAAGAAATGCTAAGCAATTTCTAAATACCTTATGGAATAGACAACTCACCAGTGACACATGGGGCTCCCGAGTGGTGCAGCGGTCTAAGGCAATGCATCTTATTGCTCGAAGGCATCACTACAGACCCTGATTCGATTCAAGGCTGAGCACAACGCCGTGATTGGGCCCAGAGTCGTGCGGTTGTGGAGGGTTTGGCCGGGGAAGCCGTCATAGTAAATACGAATTTGTTCTTAACTGACTTGCCTAGTTAAATAAAAGGTTAAATATGTTTTTTTTTAATACAAAGTGAACAAAAACATGGTGCACTGTCAGTCAGTCACATAGGCCCAATCCCCATTTACATGGTCTACCAGTGAGGGCTCCCTCAGAGGAGGAAGGGTAGGACCTTCCTCAGTACATTTTTGAAAAATGTAAAATAGTGAAACATTTTAAAGTGATCATTTATTAGATAAACTATACTAAATATCTGTCATCAAATAATTGATTTTAAAACTCACTGTTTTTGCGATGAAGGTCTACAGTAGCCTCAACAGCACTCTGTAGGGTAGCACCATGGTGTTAGGCGGAGGACAGCTAGTTTCCGACCTCCTCTGGGGCGTACTTTGCCTTGGTCCGAAACACTTAAAAGACACACCCTATCCCCTCAGCCCTCAAATTAAGTTCACACTTCTGATGACGTATCATGACGTCTGACGAGTATACACTTGCAGGGCAAGGGGCGAGTGAGGAAGGAATGATTTTTAAATAGACCACCCTTGGCRGGTAATTCGTCCCTCGTTCATCCCGRGATGATTGTGTTTTCACCTACCGGTAGCTTGTGGGTGCTTTATATGCGCTACAGTCAATTATGAGTGCATGCCTACTTATATTAAATACTGTATATAATTATTAATAAATGCCTACTGTATGATGGCTAGCTAATTAGCTAACTAACGTTAGCCTGCCTAGCTGGAACTTCTGAAGAAGGAAAATGTTTTATTTCTACAATTTCCAAAAGAGAACCAAACAAAAACATATTTACTTTTTACATAGTAGAAACATTTCTAACTTATTTGCATTCGTTTTTACTTACACTTGTATGTTGACTTCTCCATTGATGTTGTTTTTAAGTTTTGGCTGACTTTTCTTAGCGGATGTACACTCGTCGCGAATTGAATTATGGGGAGTTTCAGGCCCCGTAGTGAACATAATTGTACACYCGCAAAGCCGACTAAAAACGAGGGCTGAGGGGCTTGCAAACTTCCCTTGCTTGCAAACTTCCCTTGCTTGGCTAATCATTTGGTCCACCCTCCAAGATGGAGATGGGGATTCCCCCAAGGGCATAAGGCAAGGGTAAGTGGAGGAGGGTGTGTCTTTTAAGGGTTTGGACTGCAACCATTGACTTCAATACAAAACCTAGGAGGCTCATGGTTCTCACCCCCTTCCATAGACTTACACAGTAATTATGACAACTTCCGGAGGATGTACTCCAACCTATCAGAGCTCTTGCAGCATGAACTGACATGTTGTCCACCCAATCGAAGGATCAGAGAATTAATCTAGTACTAAAAGCATAAGCTACATCAGTGCATAAAATGCGGTGAGTAGAGAGAAAGACAATAGTTGAACAGTGTTGAAAAAATGAATTTCTTCCAAAATGAAGGAGAAGCGCGAGGGAGAGAGCGAGAGAAAGCTAGCTATATTCCGTTGTATTTTTACTTTCACTTTCACTTCCTTAGTTAGCGAATGCAGCTAGCTAGTTTAGCCTACTCAAACACTCAGTTCAAACGGAGAAGGATGCTATGTTAGCTACCTGGCTATGGCTATCCAACACTGGAACTCTTCCAAGTRAAGGTAAGCTTTTGGTTTTATAAATMTATTGCCACCGGGGCCCGCTGGTGTAACTGCTAAAATGCTTGCTGACTGTACACTGTACTGTATGAGGGTAGCGGGTTTACTAACACATTAGTTTTAGTAGCTATGTTGACCATGACGTCAGCTAATATGGTGACAACAATGTAGGCTGTGTGTAGTGGTTAGCAGTTATGATATGAAGGTTTGGCTTGGAAAGTTTTTRTAGTCTGGTCAAGGACAGCTGATGTGTTGTGCACTGAAGGCCACAAGTGAAGGGAAAATGTAAGAGGAGGAGAGTGCGTAGATGCGATAAGGAATTATACAATGAGCAGATCATGCTGTTTTTATGTGGCTGCTATGAAAGTGAGCTGTGTTTGCGTGTGATCAGGGGTATATTCATTATGCCGATTCTGTTGAAAAACAATTTTTTAAATGGATCCAAACTGAACAAAACGGGGATAAACATACTTGAATGTGTCCAATAGAAACGCTTGTTTGTAACTGTTGGACTAATGATTACACCCTAGATCAGCTAAATGCAGGCACGATWGTGCAAGGTGGTATTGAATGTGTCACAGTCTGTCACCTTAAGTACTAAAATTGTTCTCTTGACCTGTGCATCTACGTTATAAACTTTCATTCACAGGCTAGGTTGGTYCAACCTCATGATGGGTATAGGGGAAATTCGATTATCATATAGTAGCCTAAACCTATCGCTCTTACATTGAACTGGGTGAATGTAATATGAATGACAGTCCTCTAATATGCTGTAATAGAAATAAGGCCTTGCTCATGATTTCTTTTTTTGTTCTCCCTCATCTTAAACTGCACCAACCGCCACGGTGTTCTACAGTTGACACACTGCTAACTTAGCGCCTGACTGTCATGTAACTGTTACTGCTGCCTCCTCCCTATCACATCTTTGACTCCTGTCTCTCTATGAACAACCTGTGTTGTTTGCCTGTTTGTTGTAGGGTGGAGTGGTGAAGTGAGATAGCTGGCTTTGAGTTTGTGTGTGTGTGTGTGTGTGTGTGTGTGTGGTTGCACATGAGTGTGTGTTCCGGTGTGTGTGGAGCCTTTTCAGCTGATCCCAGTATTTCTCTCCATCTCTTATCAGTGAGAAGATCAAAGGCACTTATATCCTGTAACGTGAGGGTCTCATGAGACCCTTGAAGGTCCAATGCAGTCATTTTTATCTCAATATAAAATCATTTCTGGGTAACAATTAAGCACCTTACTYCGATTGTTTTCAATTAAAATGGTKAAAAATAAACAAAAAATGCTTCTTAGCAAAGAACAATTTCTCAAGCAAGAATTTTGCTCTGACTGTCTGGGAGTGGTCTGAGTGGGAAACTGAAAACTYGCTTTTATTGGCAGAGAGGTTTGGAACTCTCTTTCTTATTGGTCTATCTAATTTACTGCCGGGTGATCTCACCAGGCAGGCCAAAACTCCATCCCACCAAAACAGGCTGACATTTCAGGCAGTCTTTTCAAACAGCTCTTATTGAGGAAAGAAGAGGCGGATATTCGACAACTAGTAATGTTTTCAGCCCTGTCTATTTCTGAGCTTTAAACACTTCCTTAAAAAGGGACAGTTCACTCAAAATGCGGATATAAATGATTATACTTTAAGTGAACTATCCCTTCAAGATTAAGTTTCAGACAATTCTTTGAAGTGTTAGTTCACTCAACTGTATGCAGTTTCTGTAAGATACAGCCCACTGGTGTATTCAATATGTGGAAGTGAGGTCAGTGTTTTTTGTCATGAATCTTGTTCTGGAGGCAGCTCTGCACAGCCACAAAGTCATAGAATATGATTTTAAACCAAACCCTAACCTTAACCCCAATGCCTAACCAGAACCTTAAATGAAGACCAAAAAGCGAGTTTTTGTTTTCATTCATTTAGAAACAACATTTTTACTTTACAGCTAGCCTATCTAAGGGGAAACCGCTCAGTTTTGCCTCGAGGACAAGGCTCATGACAAAAAATGTCGACTTGCAGAGAGCAGTAGGTATTAGCATTTGGAATATAAACAATATCCACTCATATTCTCCCATGTGAGCATATTTACAGTGGTAGGTATGCTATATATAGGCCTACTCCCCACACAAAAAGTGTCAGGTGTATTGTCATATTTCTGTGTATCTACAGTAAGTATGTTGGGGAGAGGGAGGAAGATCCTTCAAAAGGTGTGTGTGTCTGTTGTTCTGGGAATTCAGCTGTGGGTGTGTGAGAGATAATGCAAGGGTATGTGATTGAACTGTGTAGTGGAGGCGACGAGTGCCGAAGGCTCAATTGCGCCTGAGGTCTGTACTTCTCTCGTAATGCWTGTATCTGAATCTCTACTGCACACGGTGTAGTAAAATAGAACCTCAGCCCCACTTCCCGCCCCTTGTGAGGTATGACAACATCACAAACGTTGATTTGGGGGAGATATATCACTATTCTTAAGGATGTAGGTAAGGAATAACACACACAAACACCCTGCAGCACTCTAAGGTTTTAATGGTGCTGTGCTGCAGTGGGCCATTATCCCTGTCAGTTCCCAGCACCTCAACTCGCAGGTGTCTGGCCCAAAGTCACATGGACGTTCATTAGTTCTGCGTCCTGCCTCCGATAATAGCTCCTGTTCTCTCTTTTTCCCTCCTTCCGTCTGTACCTATCATCTCTTTTCTCCATTTTCAGCGCTTTAAGTCCTTTCTGTTTGACGCGACAGAGAAGACGAGTTCAAAGTTGATACGGAAACGAGGCATAGAGCGGGATGTATAGAGGAGACGGTTCCACATCCGTCACCATCAAAGGGGCGCCTTCATCTCCCGAGCCCCATCTGAGGAGAACCCTCGCTGGGCAGAGTGAGCGGAGACATAGGCCTGCCTGGTTCTCACAACCACCATCTTACCATTTATCTCCTTCTCATTCTCCATATCCTCTACCCTGTTGATCCCCTTCCTCCTCTCCCTCTCTCTCTCTCCACTTTCTCTCTCAAAGCAAGTTATTCTAACTTCTCTCTCTTTCCCTTACTCTGCTCTTTCTCCCACTCTCCCCCCTCTCTCAAAGTACACTCTCCCACCTTGAAATCCCTTTCTAAACATAAGAGCAAGAGGCAATTAGGAGCTTCCGTATGAAACCCCCTACCTGGAAGTGACCGTTTTGACCCATCTTCATCGCTCAATCTCTTTGTTTTGAAGTTTACCCATCCTCAGAAGGCTCCTATTAACATGCATGGAGCATCTGCACAACTGCCCTACTGTGAGTATTATTGCMAAATTTCATCAATCACACAGTTACTTTTCAGCAGGCGTCGCTCTGAAGTGATTTTTAATAGCGTTGTCATGCAGTGGCTTACCTGTGTGTGTGTGTGTGTCTGTGTGTGTGTGTGTGAGAGGGCCGATCACACACGGCCTGCTGTCTCTTTGGGCCGTACTACCGCAGAGCTCTGCAGGCTATTATGACAAAGCAACCTCTTTCTCTCTCTCGTTCCCTCTCGCTCTCTCCTCCCTCTCTCTGATTAACACGCCAGTGCTCAGAGGGGGACCATATCTTATTTTAATCCTGTCTCCAGCTTTGAAGTGAGCGGGACAGAGAAGGGAGAGAGGAAGGCTAGAGAGAGGGAGGGAGGGACACGACACACAAACTCTCTCTCTCTCTCTCTCTCTCTCTCACTCTCACTCTCACTCTCACTCTCACTCTCTCACACTCTCTCTCTCTCTCTCAGACCTTGAGATTCAGACCTTGACAGAGCTCTTTGTTACCTGCTGAGTGGAGGCCCACCACCTGCCTCCTTACTTATTACTGAGAAGAGAGGGAGGAAAAGACTGACGGAGAGAGAGAAGAGAAAGGGTAAAGGAGGGAGAGAGAGAGCGCTGAGGAAAGGAGAGAGGAAGAAAAGAGAGTGGCAAAGGCATCCTAGCTAGCATACCTATGCATCGGTCATTGATTTCCTCCTCTGTAAATATTTGAAAGGGCAATAAAGCTCGTCTTTTAATATTTGAAAGGGCAATAAAGCCTCTCTCGCATAACAGCGATGATGCTGCGCCATGCGGCCACAACTATCTTCCTTCAACCCTTCCTATTCTCTTCCTAGCATTATCAACACCACTGTCCTCCTATTTCCTCCTCCTCTTTCTCGCCCTCCTCCTCTCTCCTCTCTCCCAGTGTTATTAAAAGCTGCTGTTCTCCTCTCCACCTCCTTTCTTCCATTCCTTTTCTTCGTCCTCCTCCCTTTATTAAAAGCCACCTTCCTCTCCTCTCCGTCTATTTACCCCCCCCACCTATTCTCTCCCTCTTCATCTCACCTTCCTCCTCRTCTCTTCCTCGTTGRTCAGTTGCATGATATTCTCCACATCCTAACAGAGGTTCAGACAGGAAARGCCTCGTTTAACCATTTATTKGAATATTACAATACATGCAGTACATTAGTCCTGGCGTTAGGCTCTGCTCCTTCGGGGTAGCTCACTGCCAGAGCATACATKGTGTAAYGTAATAATAATTGCAAGCAGTGAGCGAGGTAMGCTATACCAATCCCCCTGACTGAAACAAAAGCAGAGCCCTAACAGGCGCATCTGGGGTGGGCGTGGTGGGAATGCAGAAAACAAACGCATGTTACAGCAATAGGGTCATTCCACAAAATGAGTCCCTTCTGCGTCCCTTTGATATTTCAGGTAGAAATTGTGCACCAATATTGGATTTTAAAAGTCTGTCAAATGAAATGAAGTTCCTTTTAATATAGACCACATGGAAAATCCAAAAAATCTGATTTTTAATATGAATAAAGACTGAACAAAAAATTCAGCAAAAACCTGCCCCTCATTTTAAGGTCAACCCTTTTATGTGAACTGAACTCTTGTTTTAACGTAATTTTTTCTCACCAAGTTACACTACCCAGAAGGGTATTGCTTGCACGTGGCAGCCATCAGAGAATGTGAGTGCAGAACCTAGTCAACTAACTAGATCGCCATTTTAATGATTCTAATTGGTGCAATATCAGCTGATGCAAWCAGTTGGTGAAAACACTCAGATATAAACCTGCTGCGCTTGGTGAATTGAAAATCCTCTTATGCAGTGTGTGTGTGTGTGTGTACCTTTCACTGAATGGAGCTTTAATGTAGAGGGACAATGGAGGTGGCATTGTCACTGTGTCTATTTTAACAATGCAGCAAGGTGGCTCGGCACTGCCAGGTCACACTGACGGGACACTGTGGTGCATGGGATTATGGCTATGGCATTTCGATACACAGACGCACGCACATTTACTCGCGTGCACACAAACATTAGAGATTAGCTCTCTTATAACCCCTCGACACAAAAAAACAGTCAATAACTCTTCTTTTTTTTAATATGAGGTGGAAACAACGTTGATTCAACAAGTGTGTGCCCAGTGGGTTGAGCTGTCTGGCTGGGAAAACACTGTCAAATAACTAAGTGTAACGGATGTGAAATGGCTAGCTAGTTAGCGGTGGTGCGCGCTAATAGCGTTTCAATCGGTGACGTCACTCGCTTTGAGACCTTGAAGTAGTGGTTCCCCTTGCTCTGCAAGGGCCGCGGCCTTTGTGGAGCGATGGGTAACGATGCTTCGTGGGTGACTGTTGTTGATGTGTGCAGAGGGTCCCCGGGTCGGGGCGAGGGGACGGATTAAAGTAATACTGTTACATAAGGGACACACAGGACTTTTCTAATACAACATAATGTTAGGACAGAAGGCATTTTGATAGAGCTCTGTGAAGGATCATAAATGTTTTGTTCATTTAGCACACKCTCTTATCCACAGTGACGGCATAGATTTTAGTACTTTGTCATACAGGCCCCCCCCATGGGAATACGAACCCACAACCCAGGCGTTGGCAAGCGCCATTTTCTACCAGCTGAGCCACACAGTACATTGACTAAGGAAAGAAGAATCTGTAGACTTGTTAGAAACTGCGCGGGGCAAACTGTCAACTCAAAGAGATGAGAGAGAAAGTGAAAGGAAAAGAAAGCCAGAGAGAACCAGAAAGAGAGAGTCAGAAACAGACAGAAAGAGAGAGTCAGAAACAGACAGAAAGAGAGAGTCAGAAACAGACAGAAAGAGAGAGTCAGAAACAGACAGAAAGAGAGAGTCACAAACAGACAGAAAGAGAGAGTCACAAACAGACAGAAAGAGAGAGTCACAAACAGACAGAAAGAGAGAGAGAGTCACAAACAGACAGAAAGAGGTAGCAACCCATAAGGAAGACATCATATGACCAGTGATGTTGTTTCTATCCAGTCTCCACCACTCCAAAAACATGGGCAGGCTATGTGAGGAAACATTACACTACTTTACACTACATAGGGAATAGGGTGCCATTTGGGACATAGCCATATAGCAAAGGATATTTGTCGTGTTCCAGGTTAGTGGATGTAGTCCATAACGTGGAGCAGTGATCAAGGGCAAGGGAATATATGCCAAGTTAAAACTTAAAGAAGCAAGTCATTAAATCCACAAATCYCATCAAAAACMAACAACAGGTAACACTGTGGGTAAACAATGGCGGTTAGGAGGGGTGAAAATTAGACTCCTGGGAAATAAGAGAAGGACAAGAGGGAAGAGTCTGGAGAAAGCCTTTGGAACTGTGCAAATGTGTGTGAATGTGAGAGAGTGCACATTCGAGTGGAAAGTGCAGATAAAATGACTGGCAGACAGAATGCATGGTAGCTTACTCCAGAAAATGTCCTCTGACTTTTCCTTCATTTGCAAAGTTAGTTAATTAAGCAATATGGCCCGAGGAGGTGTGGTATARYGCCAATATACCATGGCTAAGGGCTGTTCTTATGCACTACGTARGCGTAGCATCAGGTAMACGTTTGGCTGTGGGTTTATTCACATTTCATACAGCAGAGTGAATTACAGCAATAACTACCTCATTAGTGGATACCATCTCTTTAACACACGCACACACGAATGCATGAACACACACACAGTCTTGTATAACTAACCTTGTGGGGACACATAATTCAGTCCCATTCAAAATCCTATTTTCCCTAACCTTAACCCAAAAACCTAACCTTAACCCTAGCTCCTAACCCTAAAACTAACCCTAGCTTCTAACACTAACGCTAATTCTAACCATAACACTAATTCTAATTCTAACCTTAACCCTAAACCAACCTAGAAATAGCAATTGACCTTGTTGGGACAAACAAAATGTCCCCAGTTGGTAAAATATTTGTTTGTTTGCGATTCTTGTGGGGACTTCTGGTGCACACACACACACACACACACACACACACTCTACCTGTGCCAATGGACAGGCTGAGAAGCTGACTGATACAAATCAATAGTGTGAAAATCTCATTCCAGAAATCCACAGGCACCTAGTCCCTCCAAACGCTGGCAGACTGACACGCTGCGAGGCACACACACACACGCGCGCACGCACGCACATGTACACACACACACAATGTCCACTGTGCACCATGTTTAAGCCTAATTAAAACCCCTACAACTGCACCGGCAAAAGTAAACAAACAAGCGCAGCGGATATTAGAGATGAGAAATGTGGCATTGAAGCGCAGCACTGTCTAGGGGYAAAAAACACAGTCTAAAAATTCAATGAATGTTTAATAAGGGCRGAGTCCTACAGTACAATGAACCTGGTGGCTGTTATTTTAATTTCATACCTGTATGTAAGGCTACGGAGAGCTATTTGTAGCAAAGCAAGCCTGSAARATTTACTCACYATATTGATTTCATTTTAAGGACGGGAGTGCAACACCGTGTCTCACTCAAACTTGACTTTTTCCACATTTTGTTACATTACAGCCTTATTCTAAAATGTATAAAATATTTTTTTTACCCCGTCAATCTACACCCCATCATGACAAAGCAAAAAAATGTTTTTAGAAATGTTTGCAAATGTATTAAAAAAAAATACAGAAATACCTTTACATGCATTCAAACCCTTTGCTATGAGACTCGAAACAGCTCAGGTGCATCCTGTTTCCATTGATCATCCTTGAGATGTTTCTACAACTTGATTGGAATCCACCTGGGGTAAATTCAATTGATTGGACAGGATTTGGAAAGGTACATAGTTGACAGTGCATGTCAGATCAAACACCAAGCCATGAGGTCGAAGGAATTGTCCGTAGAGCTCCGAGACAGGATTGTGTCGGGGCACAGATCTGGGGAAGGTTACCAAAAGATTTTATGCAACATTGAAAGTCCCCAAGAACACAGTGGCCTCCATCATTCATAAATGGAAGAAGTTTGGAACCACTAAGACTCTTCCTAGAGCTGGCCGCCTGGCCAAACTGAGCGATCAGGGGAGAAGGGCCTTGGTCAGGGAGGTGACCAAGAACCCAATGGTCACTCTGACAGAGCTCTAGAGTTCCTCTGTGGAGATGGGAGAACCTTCCAGAAGGACAACCATCTCTGCAGCACTCCACCAATCAGGCCTTCATGGTAGAGTGGCCAGACACAAGCCACTCCTCAGTAAAAGGCACATGACAACCTGCTTGGAGTTTGCCTAAAGGCACCTAAAGGACTATCAGACCATGAGAAACAAGATTCTCTGGTCTGATGAAACCAAGATTGAATGCTTTGGCCTGAATGTCAAGTGTCACGTCTGGAGGAAACCTGGCACCATCCCTACGGTGAAGCATGGTGGTGGCAGCATCATCATGCTTTGGGGATGTTTTTCAGTAGCAGGGACTGAGAGACTAGTCAGGATCTAGGGAAAGATGAACGGAGCAAAGTACAGAGAGATCCTTGATGAAAACCTGCTCCAGAGCTACAAAGTAGACATCCTAACCGACTTGCCAAAACTATAGTTTGTTAACAAGACATTTGTGGGGTGGTTGAAAAATTAGTTTTAATCACTCCAACCTAAGTGTATGTAAACTTCCTACTTCAACTGTATCTAAATGTGATATTTCAATTTTTTAAATCTATAGATATACTCTCCTGCTCGTGTCTATAGATATACTCTACTACTGGTGTCTATAGATATACTCTCCTACTGGTATCTATAGATATACTCTCCTACTGGTGTCTATAGATATACTCTCCTACTCGTGTCTATAGATATACTCTCCTACTGGTATCTATAGATATACTCTACTGCTGATGTCTATAGATATACTCTCCTGCTGGTGTCTATAGATATACTCTCCTACTCGTGTCTATAGATATACTCTCCTACTGGTGTCTATAGATATACTCTCCTACTGGTGTCTATAGATATNCTGGTGTCTATAGATATACACTCTACTGCTGTTGTCTATAGATATACTCTACTCTACAGCTGGTGATGTCTGGCAAAAGTCTTTAGTTTGGGGACTCCATGGTTAATAACACGATATTGCGGAAGCGAAACAGAAACGTTGGCCCGATATCAGAGAATGTTGGAAAGGATGTTGGAAATCCAACATTGAGCCAACATCAGCCAAAGGTTATTAAGGTTATCCAGGTTCGCTATCTCACTAGATTATTGGTGACCAAGTTAAGCTGAGCCTGTATGTTTGAGTATTTCAGTCTGGTTTAGTTCTTTCTCCTCATTTTCTATTCTAGTCACTTCRGAAATGAACACACGCCATCCATRGTGGATAAAGCTACTGTAACGTTCCTTGGTGAAGTCGCCAGAAGATATGATGAACAGCATATAATCCATTGTGAATGCTAAGGCGCTGCTGTTACTCACCATAGRCCTGCTTACATAGATAAGAATGATCTCACCGTCTAAAGCTTTGATGTGATGAATATTTCCATCTAGAGATCAGTGGAGGCTCCTTGGAGGAGGAAGGGGAGGACCATCCTCAGTGAATTTCATAAAAAGTTATCCTTTTTTAGATAAAACTATACTAAATATAATCACATGTCACCAAATAATTGAATAAAACACACTATTTTGCAAAGAAGGTCTACAGTAGCCTCAACAGCACTCTGTAGGGTAACACAATGGTGTAGCCAAAGGACAGCTAGCTTCTGTCCTCTGGGAACATTGACTTCAATAAAAAACCTAGGAGACTCATTGTTCTCACCCCCTTCCATAGACTTACACAGTAATTATGACAACTTCCGGAGGATGCCCTGCAACCTATCAGAGCTCTTGCAGCATGAACTGACATGTTGTCCACCCAATCAAAGGAAAAGAGAATGAATCTAGTACTGAAAGCATAAGCTACAGCTAGCTAGCACTGCAGTGCATAAAATGTGGTGAGTAGTTGACTCAAAGAGAGTGAATGACAATTAGTTGAACAGTTTTGAACAATTAATTTATTTCTAAAATGAAGGAGAATCAAGAGAGAAAGAGTGTCTTTTTTGTAACTTTCTGTTTCACTTACTTAGCTAGCAAATGCAGCTGGCTAGTTTAGCCTACTGAAACACCCTGCTCAAACAGAGGGATGCTGTGTTAGCTAGCTGGCTATGACTATCCAACACAACACATCATTCCGCTGATTCTGTTGAAAAACAGTTCTTAAACGGAAGCAAACGTAACAAAACGGGGATAAACATACCTGAATTTGTCTAATAGAAACTCTCGTTTGAAACTTTTGGACTAATGATAATACCTTATATCAGCTAGATGCAAGAGTGTGCAAGGCCGTAGTGAATGCCACTATTTGTCCATGTGTCACTATCTGTCACCTCAAATTTGTCTCTCGACCTGTGTGCACCTACGTTGTTAACTTTCATTCATAGGCTAGCTTGTAGCAACCTCATGATGGGTATAGGGACAATTTGAGTATCATGTAGCCTAAACCTATCGCTGTTACATTGAACTGGGTGAATGGAATATGAATGACAGTCATCCAATATGCTGTGAAATAAATAAGGCCATGRTCATGAAAAACAAACGTCCTCCCTCATCTTCAACGGCACTGACCGCCACTGCTAGAGATGTATCACACCCCATTGAGGAAGTCACCCTAGAAAGTTTATCTCCATCACATTCAAGCTAGCCAACTGTCATATTTGAGGCCTGGAGTATTCTATGGCGTGTGCCATTCAATCTTTTTCCTTTACTAGCTTACAGGCATGACATTGATGCTGGCTCTCGTCATTATGTGGATGGTATTGCCTTTGTTGAAAATGGACTACAATCTGAAATCTCTGATGAGCTACAAATGGAGTATTTAAAGTTGCCACCGGGCATCTTGGTAAGATAACTTTTAATGTTCACACACTGTGGCATATCTTCCTTGCTCAAGAGCACACACCACACACAACACACACACAACACACACACACACACACACACACATCACACACACACACCACACACACACACACACACACACACACACACACACACACACACACACACACACCACACACACACACACACAATGTGTCCTTGATGAGTATATTTTTGCCTGCATAGCTTTTTGATAGGGCCTATAAAAAAAATATGAAATGCGGCTGCTGAAAATCCCCCTGTCTAAGTCCTAAATGGCCCACGATTCCCTATTTAGTGRACTACTTTTGACTAGGGCCCATAGGACTCTGGTCAAAAGTAGAGCAKTATATAGAGAATTGGGATGCTGTATAAACTTTGAAATTAGGAAAGAGTCTAGGGAGAATGTCTGAGTGTCCATCATCCATAGTCAAAGCACACTGCCAAAGAGAGGAGGTGAGATGAGAGGGTTGTTGACCCAAAGGTGGCATTCCACTCAACGGTCATGTTTTCTAGGAGTTTGACACACGATGTGTCACCTCTTATCTCCCCCGGGTCGATATCTCTCTTAACTCCCTGGTAGTGGTGGGTTAAAGTATTTTTGTTGTTGTTGATATTGTAGCAGCAAATGAATGATCTTCTGGTGGGTTATTTCCAGTAGCTAAGAGTTAGGTAGCAAAGATAACATTCAAGTGTGATATCATCTTCACCATGTCTGCTCTGACTTCCTGCTGGAGTACCAGGACCACATGGTGAACGGGCATCCTTGTTTCAGAACAGTCCAGTGTCTCTCTTAGGCAACATTTATGCAAATATCAGRAACTCAGGCCAATTAGAAGAGATGACCTCACTGTATAAACTTTGAACGTCACCCTATGAGAAGAAGGGAGAGAAAGAGATGGGGATAGAGAGAAGAAGAAAGAGTGAACATGTGTTTATTTTCTCAGATGAATAAATAACGATCGTGATAAATTTCTCTGGCCCATCCTGTTTCAGGGACTCACGTGATGCTCAGAAGTGTATGTGTGTACTTCACAAAGGTATCCATACTCACACACACACTTAATATCACCACAACACACACACACACACACACACACAACACACACACACACACACACACACACACACACACACAACACACACACCACACACAACACACACACACCAACACACACACACCACACAACCACACACAGCAATAGGCAGATACTGAGACAAAATAGTTAATTAACCTTTCACTGTCTGGGGAATAAATCACTGTGCTAATTATATAATGACTTAATCACAAGTAATGCTAATAAAATTACATTTGAACAGTTCTGTCTGTTGAGCAATGGCGTTATGACCCCTTGGAACAGTAGGATTAGGTTTTCATTCAAACTCCTATCTTTCAGCAAAGTACAGCTAAGTGTCTTTTCATTATTCTTGTATATATCGAGCTCCAAGAGATGAACGCCTGGATAAAAATGATTCATTGGCCTATGGGCTATATGAAATTGAAAACAGAGAGAGCTTTAAATAATGCTATCTTATTCCCTTTCAGGCCAATGGGGAATTCTGCATGGCCTTCACTCTGATGATATATTATTCATTATATTCTACTTCATTCACTGGAATACTGACCCGGAGCAGAAACAGAGCTGTCAACTAACGCTTCAAGCCAATGCTTCAATAGATATATAGTACACAGCAATCGATATACACTATGAAGATGATACCCCTTACGACACACAGTACATCTGACAGTACATCCAATACCATAGACATCCACTGTTATGGACCACTATCGTCACTACCATAGATGTCAACCTCCATAGACCTATCAGAGGAAAACCATTGCACTCTCCCAAAGGATTCCTACTTGGCGTAAAAACAGTTTGCTCCAAGACTCCATAGACTTGTAAGGTATAATTGTATGTACAGTGTGTACAGTATGTTTCATATTCGGCTTCTTAGTAGAGGCCAGCTACTATCCTACTATGAGCATTGGACTGGTACATTAAGGGTCATGTTGGATCACCCACTCACTTCCCAAGGTAAGCACAAGTGTTGTGAACGCTGGCCTCAGAAGTGCATGTCTGGTCTGGAAAACCAGAAAGCAGAACAGATATCTGATTTCCTCCCCCCTCCAACGCAACATATCGACAGTCTCATCCCCTGCTTCTGGCTGTGGAGGAGTGGAAGATCAAACATCTCTTATATCTCTCTTTCTCGTGGATGGATGGGCAGGGGAGGACAGGAGGGAAATGGTAAATGAGCAGCCGGAGATGAAAGAAACCAAAATATTTACGAGCCATGACAAGACCGACAACAAAACGACAGTGACGCTTTGATCTCGTTTTAACTTTCCGTTTTTATTTTTTATTTCCGTCACAAAACCGCCGAAAGGTTCTCAAAAATCCCCTTTTCTAGCAGTAGCAGGGGTCAAAACGTTTGCTTTATTCAAAAATAAGCTTTAATCTGTTTTAGTCCATTTTAGCGCAACAGAGCTGATTGCATTGACTCRGTTGGCAGTCAGGGTTATCTTAGTCGCACAAAAGAAACATTTCATCTTTAAAAGGAGGAGAGAGTCTAGGGAGAGAGTCTGAGTGTCCATCATCCATTGTCAAAGCGCAGAGCCAAAGAGAGGAGGGGAGAGGAGATTGGTTATTGACCCGAAGTTGGCGTTCCACTCAAAGGTCCCGTTTTCTAGGACACGTTTTCTCCCCCGGGTCAATTACTCTCTTAACTCCCTGGTCTTGGAGGGTTAAAGTCAAATTATTGATATTGTAGCAGCAAATCAATGATCTTCCGGTCAGTGGGTCTCCTCTAGGTAATAGTTAGGTAGCTAGCTAGATGGCAATATAGCCGTTTCTCTATTACTGTGTATTGCTGTGGCCACATGGTGAACGGTTATACTCGTTGCAATATAGTCCAGCACATCTCTCTTAGGCCAGTGAGGAGCTTTGAGGCAAACCATCCATAGGCTCATATCAGATTTTTTTTTGTCCATTTAGAAACCAAGGAAGGATGGGTGGGGTGGGGGGGGGGGGGGGGGGGGTTGACTATGGGACAGGATAGCTCAAACCAAGTCTTTCAGTAGGGGGGTCCTTCTGCTTTAGCCACCCCCTCTCCTAGCATCATAACCAGGGCCGGTTCATTTCATAGTCCATAGTTTATAGTCTACAATTCATAGGCTATAACTAGAGCGTCTGGAGTTGTTCCTAGCCACTTAGCTGGGTTAGGCATTCATTGGAAAAACTCCTGGCCCCTCCTCATAAGCAGTCTCGGCAGAGGGCAACCTGGCCGCGGCGGTAGTCCCGGCAGGGGCAGAGGCGGCGGTACTTGGGGCTGAGGCCGGCACAGCTGTAGAGGAGGGGGTCCTTCTGGAGGCCGCACTCCCGGCGTAGGACGGAGAAGGCCGGGAACACGTGGTTGACCTCCGCCTCCACCACCTCACACTGCACCTCTAACCTGGTGGGGGGAGGGGAGTGGAATGTTTGATGAATGGAGGGGGATGGGGTGATGCATAGAGGGTGTTTGATTGAGCGATACAGAGAGAAAGAGAGAGAGAAAGAGAGTCCAAGAGCGGAGGGGGAGGACGAAAAGGGGGAAGAGATGGAAGGGGGAACCGAGGGGGAGAGAGAGAGAGACAGACGGAGAAACAGAGAGAGACGCAGACACAGAGAGAGACAGGCATGAAGTTAAAAAGGAACCCAAGATAAAGAAAGGAAAAATACGTCGAGCAGGATGGGTGATGAAGAGAAAGACAAGGTGAAAGGGAAAGATAAGAGGAGGAAGAGTTGACGTTGCTGTGACACTCTTATCGTCTTCCGCTGTCACTACAGATCTCTAGATGGCGCCGACAAACCACCTGACATCACTGAGAAGACTTTGAACCTGACATCCTTGCTGTAGCTGGTTGAGTATTACGCCCACAGACAGCCCTTAGGGAACTAACCACTGTATGGTAACATTTGAGTGGTGTGGTGGTTACAGAGGTCAGAGAGCATTGTGTATGATTGTTAGTGACGTGTAGTGATTGTGTGTTTCGAATGTCTGCATATGTGTGTGTGTGGCTGTTAGAAACGTATGTCCAATGTGTGTGTGTGTGTGTGTGTGTGTGTGTGTGTGTAGGAATATGGCTTAATATGAAAACAGGTGTGCCAAGCTGCCACTCACCCGCGGAGGGCCTCCCTGTTATTGACGAAGCGGAACAACGCGGGCTCACACACCAGGTTGTCACGCTGGCACGCCTCCACACACGACTGGCCCTCCTGGGACGCCAGCAGCCTCAGGGAGCTGAGGGGGGGCCAGGCAGGGGGGGTGTTGGCGTTGGGGGCCCAGGTTAGGGCACTGGAGTTGGGCAGCAGGACAAATTGAGGCCCAGGGCTAGCCGGACTACTAAGCCCCAGCTTGGAGGAGGAGGAGTTGGCCGGAGGGAAGGGGGCCTCGGGGGCGCAGAAGTCCTGGAGGGAGAGGAGAGAGAGGGGATGTTGAACAACACAACACATAGGTAGTCTCTCGTGCTACCACGCACAGGAGATTTGTTTCTGGGTGCCGAGATTCCATTATACAGAATGTGGTATTTTTGTTGACGGTGCAAATGCACGCACAGACGCCAAGTTAGCTACGCACATCCACATGCACGAATTGTCACTCCCGCACTACACAAACACGAAAGCCAACACAAATCAAAGCCCGCTGACACTTTTGCCTTTAGCTGTGAATAGATCTACATTTCCAAACACTTCAGGGCATCGCGGGACAGAAATACAAAATAAACAGCCGTTTCTCTAACCTCCTCTATACTGCACATCACTCTAAATAATCTGCCATCAATCCTTCACCTATTCCCTGACAAAACTCATCTGGGTCCAACAGCACCAGAGAGATAACTCGTTTCGAAACATGAAAGAGAACCGTTTTGACATATCAGCCCGACCGTTTTAATAGCAGTTCTGACTGGCAATTTGTCAGACACATTAAACAGATTAGAGCAGAAATATCAGAGTCTGATCGTGACAGTTCTGTCCGTGTCGGTCCTACTAAGGTCTGAGAGGAGTCAGCGAATAAGAGTGACCCGGCTCAATGTATTTCACTGGTTTGTGACCCACTGACACCGTCCCCGGTCAGAGGGGAATACGCAGCCGAAGAGTAAACACACACAGGAACTTTATTTAAACACACTGAGGAAGATAAACACMGGGATGGTTCTGTAATGGAAACAGAGAGGTTATGAATATTCTATACASTAGATAAATACACGGGGCTGAAGAGATATTTTCAGAGTACGATAGAATGGGATGTGGGACTGTATCTAACAATGACCCAATAAACATGTATTACATAGTAACATTAGATTAATGACTAGCATGGCAGTGGTCCTGTGTGGCTCAGTTGGTAGAGCATGGTGCTTGCAACGTCAGCGATGTGGGTTCGATTCCCACAGGGGACCAGTACGAAACGATATGCACGCGCTAAGTCGCTCTGAATAACAGCGTCCGCTAAATGACTTAAGTAAAAATAATGTCAAGGACCGTGTATTTACACAAATAGTAGGCTATTGCACAGAAACACACAAGAGCACCCCCCCGGGTACACATTTTGGTTTCGCCCTAGCACTTCACAGCTGATTCAACCTGATTCAACCAACGCATCATCAAGCTTTGATGATTTGAATCAGCTGTGTAGTGCTAGGGTGAAACCAAAACGTGAAACCGGGGGTAGGGGACCGGGTTTGGGAAACCCGGGTCTAGTCCACAATGAGAATCGGTGTTGATTAGTGACCTCTCCAGGTTGATTACAGACAGAGGTGAGTTAGTGTGTGTGGTAGGAAGGCATTTATGATAATTTGTTTTGGGACAAACAGACACGGTTGAGTGCCTGCATGTATGTATGCTTATGTGTGTGTGTGTGTGTGTGTGCACGGTGAACCTACCTGATGCTGTATGTAGGCGTGGACCCTCTCCAGCATTCCCTCGCAGGTGTACTCATAGGGTAGGTATGGCTCGACCTGCAAAGACACACACCCACACACCCAGATTCCCACAGATCAGAACATTTCCACAGAATGCGTTGCCAGGCAACCAGCATAACACCACTAAATGACCATATTTTCCAAATTTCAATATTGTTTGGCCTGTTTCCCCATCGTTCATCCTAATTGCAATAAATAGCCACAAATGGCACCTAATTCCTTACACAGTGCACTACATAGGGTGCCATTTGGAAAGCATCGTGGCCATTTTGAAGTGGGTTTGGCTTAATTGCAGTGGGTGACTTGTGTGTAAGTCATTTTGTTGTGTCCCAAATGGCAGCCTATTCCCTACATAGTGCACTGCTTTTGATCAAAGCCCGATGGGTCCTTCTGGAGGCATGATGGGTATAGGATGCAATTTGGGACGCACTCGTTTGCATAGCTATTCATTTGCATCGACGTTCATAGCTATTCAACAAAAGGGTCACCGTTGATTTGTCGGATTAAAGAATATCAACATGGCTGTAATTCAACAAAATACTAATTATTTCTCTCTCTAGCTGAGGCAAAACACACCCACATACCGACTTGAAACTGTAAATGAAACTAAACTCAATAAACTAACTGGAAATGAGCTTCTTGATCTAAATGGAAATTACAAAAATGATCTGAAAACGGAAACAGATTGTCTTATATTATAGTTCCCCATTTTAATTTATTAGGACCATGTAACAATGTGGATCCGACCATTCCATTCTTGTGGGCCGGCTAAGGAGTATTGGTGTCTCTGAGGGGTCTTTGGCCTGGTTTGCAACTACCTCTCTCAAAGAGTGCAGTGTATAAAGTCAGAAAATCTGCTGTCTCAGCCACTGCCTGTCACCAAGGGAGTACTCCAAGGCTCGATCCTAGGCCCCACGCTCTTCTCAATTTACATCAACAACATAGCTCAGGCAGTAGGAAGCTCTCTCATCCATTTATTTGCAGATGATACAGTCTTATACTCAGCTGGCCGCTCCCCGGATTTTGTGTTAAATGCTCAACAAAAGGCTCAACGTAATCTAGCATGGGAAGGATGGTCATTTGAATCAGAGTTAGTTTGGCAGCTGGGGTGAAAGAGGAGAGATTAAGATAGAGGAAATCAAGCCTAGATTTAACTTTAGCCTGCAGCTTTGATATGTGCTGAGAGAAGAACAGTGTACCGTCTAGCCATACTCCCAAGTACTTGTATGAGGTATGAGGTAACTACCTCAAGCTCTAAACCCTCAGAGGTAGTAATCACAACTGTGGGGAGAGGGGCATTCTTCTTACCAAAACACATGACCTTTGTTTTGGAGGTGTTCAGAACAAAGTTAAGGGTGTCCAACAAGCTTTCTCTACCCTTAACTTTGTTCTGAACATCTCCAAAACAAAGGTCATGTGTTTTGGTAAGAAGAATGCCCCTCTCCCCACAGTTGTGATTACTACCTCTGAGGGTTTAGASCTMMAMGTAGTRACCTCATACAAGTACTTGGGAGTATGGCTAGACGGTACACTGTTCTTCTCTCAGCACATATCAAAGTTGCAGGCTAAAGTTAAATCTAGGCTTGATTTCCTCTATCTTAATCTCTCCTCTTTCACCCCAGCTGCCAAACTAACTCTGATTCAAATGACCATCCTTCCCATGCTAGATTACGGAGACATAATTTATAGATCAGCAGGTAAGGGTGCTCGAGCGGCTAGATGTTATTTACCGTTTCAGCCYTCAGATTTGCCACCAATGCTCCTTATAGGACACATCACTGCACTCTATACTCCTCTGTAAARTGGCCATCTCTGTATACCCGTCYCAAGACCCWCTGGTTGATGCTTATTTATWAAACCCTCTTAGGSCTCACTCCCCCCTATCTGAGATATCTACTGCAGCCCTCCTCCTCCACATACAACACCTGTTCTGCCAGTCACATTCTGTTAAAGGTCCCCAAAGCACACACATCCCTGGGTCGCTCCTCTTTTCAGTTCGCTGCAGCTAGCGACTGGAACGAGCTGCAACAAACACTCAAACTGGACACTTTTATCTCAATCTCTTGGACACTCTTACTGACAGTTGTGGTTGCTTTGTGTGATGTATTGTTGTCTCTACCTTCTTGCCCTTTGTGCTGTTGTCTGTGCCCAATAATGTTTGTACCATGTTTTGTGCTGCTACCATGTTGTGTTGCTACCATGTTGTTGTTATGTTGTGTTGCTACCATGCTGTGTTGTCATGTGTTGCTGCCTTGCTATGTTGTTGTCTTTGGTCTCTCTTTATGTAGTGTTGTCTCTCTTGTCCTTTTCTTTATTTTGAATTTATAATCCCAGCCCCCGTCCACGCAGGAGGCCTTTTGCCTTTTGGTAGGCCATCATTGTAAATAAGAATTTGTTRTTAACTGGTTTGCCTAGTTAAATAAAGGTTAGATAAAATAAAAATGATTATAAAATGATTATTATTATAATACCGGGATTGTGTGTTTTCTTTTTAGCACGAGCGACTGAATACAGTATTACTTAACTGGATGTCCCTTTGGAACCAAGTGTCTCTGATAATATGTTGTAATATTTCAAGGAAATACATTTTTGATTAAGCACAAATAGTTATGTTAAACTTTTCCATTAGGAATACGTGGAGCCTGAACGTACAGACTACATATTAATAATGTATTCCCTCCAGTTTTAACAGTAGATCACATATCTAATGTTCCAAATCTCACTTGTAAACGTTACATCACTCAGTAAATCATGTTTTAATACAAAATGTTTAACTGCATGTGAAATCGGACTTTTCCAATTTCAAATAAAGAATAGCAAATGTGTAGAGAGGATGTATGAAAAAAGTTACACATCACAAATCTGATCAAAACATAACACTTTATGAATCATGTATATAAACTAGCACAGAAATATGCCTCACAACATTTGCTTTGGTCTAAGCAGAGAGAGGCACAGTCTTGACCTCCCTCATTTCCTCCCTCCCTCCCTCACTGCCTCCCATTTATTAAAGAGGGATAAATATGAGAACAACAGGTCAGTGGGATGGACAGAATGAGAAAGGGGGAACATAGAGAGAGAGAGAGTGAAAGAGAGAGACAGAGCAAGAGAGAGACAGAAAGAGAAATGGATATGGATTTATGTGAACATGAAGAAGTGTCAGCCAGAAGAGATTGCTTGGTCTGCATGGCTGAGCATGTGGAGCCGCCCTGGACAGAGAGCCAGCCCACAGACAAACAGGGGGAGTGTGCAGTCTCCAGTGAGGGGTGAAGTGGCCCATCAGCCATCTATCACTGGAGTGACAGACAGGCAGACAGACAGACAGACAGATGGATAAACAGACAGGGCAGCCATCTCTCAGTGGAATGACAGACAGACAGGGCAGCCATCTTTCAGTGGAGTGACAGACAGACAGACAGACAGACAGACAGACAGACAGACAGACAGGCAGGCAGGCAGGCAGGCAGACAGACAGAGAGTAAGCGCTGGGGCACTAAGCTATGGCATGTCTGACAAGACACAGCAGGAGAGTGGAGAACACACACACATTTAGAGACACACAGACACACAAAATCACACACACACAAACAACACAACTTTATAGAGGCATCTCAATCGGCCTGTTTGACCTTTTGCTCAACTTCTCTCAACCTCTCACACTCCCTGTAGCCTCAAGCTGACTGCAGGTTCCCATTAAGCCACATTTACTGCTAATTACTCCTTGGCTGTGGACACACTGTTTCCCAGTAGCATACACCACTGTCCTAGGTTAAATCATTGCAGATAGTGCTTCTTCATATGGAGCTTCCGGAGGTGCACTTGGACCATGTTAGTTTGTTGGTGATGTGGACACCAAGGGACTTGAAACTCTCAACCTGCTCCACTACAGCCCTGTCAATGAGAATGGGGCCGTCCTCGGTCCTCTTTTTCCTGTAGTCCACAATTATCTCCTTTGTCTTGATCACGTTGAGGGAGAGGTTGTTGTCCTTGCACCACACGGTCAGGTCTCTGACCTCCTCCCTATAGGCTGTCTCGTCGTTGTCAGTGATCAGGCCTACCACTGTTGTGTCATCGGCAAACTTAATGATGGTGTTGGAGTCGTGCCTGGCCGTGCAGTCATGAGTGAACAGGGAGTACAGGATGGGGCTGAGCACGCACCCCTGAGGGGCCCCTGTGTTGAGGATCAGCGTGGCGGATGTGTTGTTACCTACCCTTACCACCTGGGGACAGCCCGTCAGGAAGTCCAGGATCCAGTTGCAGAGGGAYGTGTTTAGTCCCAGGGTCCTTAGCTTATTGATGAGTTTAGAGGGCACTATGGTGTTGAATGCTGAGCTGTAGTCAATGAATAGCATTCTCGCATAGGTGTTTCTTTTGTCCAGGTGGGAAAGGGCAGTGTGTAGTGCAATAGAGATTGCATCATCTGTGGATCTGTTGGGGCAGTATGCAAATTGGATTGGGTCTAGGGTTTCTGGGATAATGGTGTTGTTGCGAGCCATGATCAGCCTTTCAAAGCATTTCATGACTACAGACGTGAGTTCTACGGGTTGGTAGTCATTTAGGCAGGTTACCTTAGTGTTCTTGGGCACAGGCACTATGGTGGTCTGCTTAAAACGTGTTGGTATTACAGATTCAGACAGGGAGAGGTTAAAAATGTCAGTGAAGATACTTGCCAGTTGGTCAGCACATGCTCGCAGTACACGTTCTGGTAATTCGTCTGGCCCTGTGGCCTTGTGAATGCTGACCTGTTTAAAGGGCTTAGTCACATCGGCTGCGGAGAGCGTGATCACACAGTCTTCCGGAACAGCTGGTGCGCTCATGCATGTCTCAGTGTTATTTGCCTCGAAGTGAGCATAGAAGTAGTTTAGCTCGTCTGGTAGGCTCGTGTCATTGGGCAGCTCTCGACTTTGCTTCAATTTGTAGTCTGTAATGGTTTGCAAGCCCTGCCACATCCGACGAGCATCAGAGCCGGTGTAGTACGATTCAATCTTAGTCCTGTATTGATGCTTTGTCTGTTTGATGGTTCGTTGGTGGGCATAGCGGGTTTGTTATAAGCTTCTCGGTTAGAGTCCCACTCCTTGAAAGCGGCAGCTCTAGCCTTTAGCTCAGTGCGGATATTGCCTGTAATCCATGGCTTCTGGTTGGGGTATGTACAGTACGTACGGACACTGTGGGGACGACGTCATCGATGCACTTATTGATGAAGCCAGTGACTGATGTGGTGTACTCTTCAATGCTATCGGAGGAATCCCGGAACATATTCCAGTCTGTGCTAGCAAAACAGTCCTGTAGCTTAGCATCTGCTTCATCTGATCACTTTTTTATTGATCTAGTCACTGCTTTAATTTTTGCTTGTAAGCGGGAATCAGGAGTATAGAATTATGGTCAGATTTGCCAAATGGAGGACGAGGTAGAGCTTTGTATGTGTCTCTGTGTGTGGAGTAAAGGTGGTCCAGAGTTTTTTCTCCTCTGGTTGCACATTTAACAGGCTGATAGAAATTTGGTAAAGCGGATTTAAGTTTCCCTGCATTAAAGTCCCCGGCTACTAGGAGCGCCGCCGCCTGGGTGAGCGTTTTCTTGTTTGCTTATGGCGGAATACAGCTCATTCAATGCTGTCTTAGTGCCAGCCTCTGACTGTGGTGGCATGTAAACAGCTATGAAAAATACAGATGAAAACTCTTTCGGTAGATAGTGTGGTCTACAGCTTATCATGAGATACTCTCCCTCAGGCGAGCAATAGCTTGTGCACCAGCTGTTATTTACAAAAATACATATTCCGCTGCTCCTTGTCTTACCAGACGCCACTGTTCTATCCTGCCGGTACAGCGTATAACCAGCCAGCTGTATGTCGATAGTGTCGTCATTCAGCCACGCATAAGATATTAGAGTTTTGAATGTCTCGTTGGTAGTTTAATCTTGCGCGTACGTCATCGATTTTATTCTCCAAAGATTGCACGTTTGCTAGCAGAATGMAAGGAAGTGGGGTTAATTCGATCGCCTACGAATTCTCAGAAGGCAACCCGCCCTTTGGCCCCTTTTTCTCCGCCTCCTCTTCACGCAAATCACGGGGATCTGGGCCTGTTCCCGAGAAAGCAGTATATCGTTTGCGTCGGGCTCGTCAGACTCGTTATATGGTTGTACAATCCTTCCCTGGTGCAACATAGTGTGTTTGGTCACTGCCAAAGAAACCAATGAGTCAAGAAATACATCATGAAATAACTGTACCTTGGTATTCATGATCTCTCTGATGGCGGCGTCAAACTCCTGGGAGTTGTTGTAGTCTACTGTCATGACGTGGGGCCGCCCGATGTACTGCTCTGCATACGGGTGCTGGGACGACACCTGAGAGGGGTGGAGTATAGAATTAGTAGAACATTCCAGTTTAAAGCAATATTCTGTGAGGTATGAGTGGCACATTTGGTGTACAATCGGGAATGTTGGTAGTTTGTTGAATTTCATTGGTTAATTTTCAATTGAAGAGTGGTACAGTACTAGATACGGTGTTGACCAATGGGAGCTCACCTCTCTAGACGTTGGCTTGCCTCTGAAGAACTCGTGATTGAGCGAGCTGTGGGGTGGGTGGAACTTGGGCTGCAGGTAGATGCACCCATTGGCTATGGCCTCCAGAGGGGCGGGCCCTTCGTAGGGGAAACCAAACCCGATGAAGAGCTGGTGGAGGAGTCGAAGATGATACTAGTTAGGATAACCATCAGTTATTTTATTAATGCTTGCCAATTGAAAATGCTGCCATTTACAGATATACCAGGGACTGGAAGGTAACTGTGTGTTGGCCTTGCGTAGATGCTGTTGTGGTTAGTGCTGGTGCAACAGTAGTGTGTGTGGAACTAGTGTGTGTGTGTGTTGTGTGTGTGTATTATGTGTGCGTGCATGGTGCCTGAATGTGTTTGCACATGTACAGATGTAGGATCTTAATTTGAGCCAGTTTGCTCCAGCAGGAAAATAATCCTGCAGCAACAGGAAATATGAATTATTATGAGGATTATAATGAATGGACATTGTTTGTAGGGGTTGATACATTTTCCGTAACTGAAAATCAAGTCTGAATTTCAAAGTGGAAATTACAAACTTAAGAAGCCTTTTTAAATCTCAAATACACTTACATTTCCTGCATTGCAGGAAAGTTYTCCTGCAACAGGGTGATCCAATTAAGATCCCGCATCTGTAGTGTGTTACCTCTTGTGTATGTTGTGTATGGTCTAGTGTGTGTGTGTTCCAGTACCTTGGCCTTGCGGAGCAGCGTCTGCAGCTCGTGCTGGGGCAGCAGGCCGTGGTTTTTGACGTAGGCAGGCACCTCGGGGGGGCGCTGGGTCTCGTAGTACACCGTCCCGTGGACCTCCATGTACCTGTGGAGGATCTGGAGAAAACCCTCCTTACCCTGCTGATAGACGAGGGAAGAGAGAAAGAATGTAAGAAAGTGAATGGGGAGTTGGTGAGCGAGGAGAGGAAGTGGGACGGTGGAAAATATCATGAGTGAGTGAGAAAGGAAAGGGAGAGAGTGAGTGGGTTGAGTTTGAGGGAGAAAGTGGAGGAGCAAGTGCGATGGGAGAGGGTGAGGTACGGAGGGAGCGAGAGACAGAGAGGGAAAGAGAGATGGAGAGAGAATGAGGGAGGTAGAGATGGAGAGCAAAGGAAGGAGTGAGAGATGGAGAGGGAAGAAGGAGGGAGGATGAGAGGGTGGAGGTAGAAGAGAGATGGAGAGGGAAGGAGGGAGAGATGGAGAGGTAAGGAGAGAGGGAGAGATGGAGAGGGAAGGAAGGAGGGAGATGAGAGGGAAGGAGGTAGAGAGAGATGGAGAGGGAAGGATGGAGGGAGAGCTGGAGAGGGAAGGAAGGAGGGAGATGAGAGGGAAGGAGGTAGAGCGAGATGGAGAGGGAAGGAGAGACAGAGAGAATGACGTGATTAGAGGTGATGCGTTAATGGCTAATGTGTGTGGTTGTTTATGAGTGTACATATAAGTGGCAATGAGTGTGTGTGTGTGTGTGTGTMWMWGTGTGTGTYRYCGRGWMAWWYRYCWKTYWGWGTMTWTYTGTGTGTGTGTATGAGTGGTTGTGAATTCACTGAGTGAGTGTGTGTGTGCTGTGTGAACGTTAGCATCTTCACACAGAGAGAGGCAAAGCCATTGCCTGTTAGTGAGCGCAGGGCATTTAATGTGACAGACCCCTTTAGAAAACCCAAAGACACACACAGTGCCGCACTGCCGTGGGCCGTCAATATGAATGAGGTGAGGTGCTAGGGATCTGGCATGGTTTCCTGCACACGTGCGCACACACACACACACACACACCCTTTCTCTCAATCCCTCTCTATCTCATCACACACATTTGGCCCCTAGCGTCTCTTCCCGGCGCCAGAGAGCGAGGCGTCCATGTAAGGACGCAGGGAAAAAACACTGGCAGACTGCCAGTACCACCCCAGGCACCCAGAGGGCAGCAGCAGCAGAGCACAGCATTAGCCAGCCTGTGACAGCCGGTTCCACTCATCTCCTTACTGGCTGCTATGACATCCCTCTCCCTGACCTATCTGTGGAGCTCTCACACGTCTCTACCTATCTGATTGGTTTATTCAGTGGTTTATTCGGATGCCCATTGGCTTTTGCTGAAGCATCAGCTACTCTTCCTGGGTTCCACAAAAACACAAAACATGACGGGTAACAAAACACCGATACACTGATGGACAAGGACAGTCACAAACATTTCATCTACAACAATAAACAAACAATAATACAAAATAAATAAAAATAACAGTATGAACGTGTGTGGGTGTGTCTTCATAGTCCCGTCGTTCCATCATGCAGTAATGGGGCCTTAGGAGTACAGACTATAAAACAGCAAGCCTGCCCATACATTGAAATGAATAGATTATGCCCATACATTGAAATTAATAGATTATGCCTATACATTTTGAAATAATAGGTTATGCCCGTACATTGAAATGAAAAGATTATGCCCTACATTGAAATGAATAGGTTATGCCCGTACATTGAAATGAATAGATTGTGCCATACATTGAAATGAAATTGTGCCCATACATTGAAATGAATAGATGTGTCCATACATTGAAATGAATAGATTATGCCCATACATTGAAATGAATAGATTATGCTTGTACATTGAAATGAATAGATTATGCCCATGCATTGAAATGAATAGATTATGCCCATACATTGAAATGCATAGATTGTGTCCATACATTGAAATGAATAGATTATGCCCATGCATTGAATGAATAGATTATGCTTGTACATTGTAAATGAATAGGTTATGCCTGTACATTGAAATGAATAGGTTTGGCCTGTACATTGAATGATAAGGTTGTTGCCTGTACATTGAAATTAATAGATTGTGCCCATACATTGAAATGAATAGGTTATTGCCCGTACATTGAAATGAATAGATTGCGCCCATACATTGAAATGAATAGATTGTGCCCATCCATTGAAATGAATAGATTGTGCCCATCCATTGAAATGAATAGATTGTGCCCATCCATTTGAAATGAATAGATTATGGCCATACATTGAAATGAATAGATTATGCCCATACATTGAAATGAATAGATTATAAATAGGGAGTACACATATCTATTGTGGCATACAAGCAAACCACATCTATGCACAATAACAGATGTGCTTTCTGGCTGATTCTATACAGTGCATTCACGTGCCGAAGCAACAGTACGTCTTTCTTCTGAGAGGCACAACCTTTAAACCCAACAGTGCATCTTAAGTGGATATGGAGGCTTTGGGTTTTTCGTGTGGGTGAGAGAAGTGCAAAGATGTTGACATAAAAGGGGATGCKTTTTGAGGTGGTAGATGTGTGAGAGTGTGTGCGAGTGCACTCGTGTGTGTGTATGTTTGTGTGTGTGCGCCCATGCGCTTCGCCTGTGTGTGTTTAAACATGGGCACCCTTTCATAGCTAGCCTCCACGTCTGAAAAASAAAACAACCCCCCCCACCCCTCAATGTGAATCAACCACAGCCCAGGTCTACTTATTGACTTCCTGCTTCCTGGATGTTAAGAAGCTTACTGTATCCCTGTTCTATTGTGTGCTCGCCCTGTAGGCTGTGCTGTAATTGGTTGGCTGCTGCGATAGATGGTTTCCTCTGAGGATTTRCCCAGCCAATTAGGAGATTAGCCAACGCTCTGAGTGCACCAGACACTATGAATTAGAGCCAACGAAACAGAGAGAGAACCACACACACACAGACGCGCACACACGGATGTAACCCAGGCTTAGCCCAGGCTAGCTAATCCTTGACCTGGCTTGACTGGGCCAGACCCGGGCCACATTAGTAATGCTAATTATCTAACCCGGACTCTATTCTCAGGAATCAGTTCATATAGATCAAGGTTGGGTTACGAGAGAGTGAAAAATCGGCCGGGACTCAGGGAAGATGAAAGGTTTATTTATACAATAGAAGTCAACCTGAACTTTGTGTGGTGGGTTTGAGCTTGTTTGACTGGGTTTCAACTCAAGTGAACTGGATGTCTTGCTAGGAAATGGCCTGTTGAGGGACTGTAAAGAGAGAACGAGAGAAGAGGAAGAGACATGGCTCTTGGATGTGTGTGAGGAGGAGTGTGTGTCTGTGCTGGAGGTAATGTAATAACGAGCTGGCGCACAGCCKAAAAAGTTATCAAATCAAGCTTCATTTATACAGCACATTTCAGACATGGAATGCATCGCAATGTATTTCACAGCAACAAAAAAAAGGAATAAAAAACGATGAAAATAAAAGCTGAAATATTTACTACACAACAAACATAAGATACAAAACAAAAGAATGACAAGAACTAAATGACTAAAAAGCCCCCTAAGGAAAAGCAAAGCTAAAAAGAGGCGTTTTAAGATCTCTTTTAAATTATGTCCACAGTTTGGGCCTCCCTCGTGTTCTCTGGCAGGCAATTCCAGAAGCTGGGAGCATAATAACTAAAGGCTGCCCAAAAAACACCCCTGAAAAGTTGGAAAGGGTGCTGACTAACGGCGAGTAGATAATTGTGCACTCTATATACAAGCTCCCAGTAATTTATTTGTGCAAACCAACGTTTCGGTATCACTGTGCCTTCTTCAGGGCGAACATACAGCAGTGGAGGCTGCTGAGGGGAGGACGGCTCATAATAATGGCTGCAAAGTGGGTGAATGGAATGGCATCAAACACATGGAAAACATGTGCTTGAAACCATTCCACTAATTTGGGGGGGGTGGCATGAACATACTGGCTCCAAAAACACACAGCACCTGCAGACCTCTACATAACTCTATCTTCCTCTCTCCATACTCACAATTTCCCTTGAACTGTTACCATCTCTCTTTCTACCTCTCCAACTCACTCCTGATTTTGAGGAGGCTGGTTGCCAGGACAAGGAGCGATATCCCAGGCAAAAAGCACAAGAAACCCCCTATGCCCATTGGAACACGAGATGAAGTCATCACAATATTGTTTACGGCTTTAGCCTGCCTTACAGGCCCGACTCACAAGGTTAACATTTCAGAAATCAATACTAGTACTATCCCTTKAAACCCAACACACACCTCTCCTCTACTCATGTCTCCATGATACGACTAAGCCCAATACCACATAGCGCAGGCAAGAACTATCGATTTGTTCGACAAATTGTCTCAAGCGGCAGAAAGAGAGACAGCAGAAGTTAACCCACCAAAAAACAACTGTTTCGAGAGCGTTGAGATAGATAGACCCACTACTTCATAAAATGGGCACGTGAAGTCTGGGTTTGCTCCAGTATATTTGATTGGACCAGGTGTCCTAGTCGCTCGCCCAGTATTCAATATTCAGAAAGACATCTGTGGCACCACACAGCTTCCCAGTCCAATAATTCATCTCTCTCTCTCTCTCTCTCTCATCACAGACAGCTGCATGCTAAGATTAGCAGTGGACTATTCAAACCACTTATGTCTTGTCAATTCACCATTCTCTCTAAATTAAACARGTATAAAAGAAAAGGCAAAGGAAGGCATTGTGACATTGTGACATTGTGATAGCAGCTTTATGGTCAAACTGACATTCACAAGAGTCTGTATCGTGTGTTCATAGATGTGTGATCATGGAGGAAACGATGAACTAAATGTATGAACCGAGGTTTAAAAGAGAGGGAACAGGGCTGGTGTGTTCGACTGAGAAGAGTCTTACCTGGAGCTGCAGCAGAATATATCATCCACCAAGATGCAATGGAGAGACGCACGGGAGGAAGAGAGGAGGGGATAGGAGAGAAGAGAAGTGTCGAAGAAGAGAGGGGAGAAGAATACGGAAGGGAATAGGGAATCGAGAAGAGGAAAGACAAGAGAAAGAACAAACAAATATTCAACTCTATCTGTCATGTATTACATTTCCCTCCTTCTGTTCCCATAAAGCGGCAATTGCTCAATATTCACACACTGTCTCTAAAACATCTTCTGTCTCGCCTTGAGATACAAGACTAAACCATTGAATAAGAATCCACGTGAATTGCCGCTCGCCAACAGTGGCAGAGAGAGAACAAAGCTAAGCCACATCTTTAAACAACATCCAGTTCGAGTCTCTCCCTCATCGAATATGCACTGTGAGCAACCAGGCTGCTTTTGAAAGGAAATTTGGCTGCAAATGAAAGCTGTACGACTCCGTTAAATGTATCCACGTGCGGCTGCGTGCCAAATGTAATATCTTCTACAGATAGTAGATACATGGCATGTCGATCGTATTATCGGTTATGCAGTTAACAGCTCTGCGCTATTGGTTACATCTCTGTGGTATATACCGGGGGAGTGAGAAGTGTGTGAGTGTTTAGGAGGGGTGTGGTAACATGGTGGATGAGGATGTGAATGTGGATAAGATTGTAACCCCTCTAGTAGTTTATATTGATTTAACCTCTTGTTCTTGACTGTAGCAAATGGAAAGGAGCTGATTTAACACGGTATGCTTCTCATCCATATTGAGTCTGTCTGTGAGTCTCCATGTGTCTATTGGACGGTCTGTCTAAAAACCTGTTTTTGCTTTGTCATTATGGGGTATTGTGTGTAGATTGAGAAGATTTTTTTTTTGAATAAGGCTGTAACGTAACAAAATGTGGAAAAAGTCAAGGCGTCTGAATACTTTCCGAATGCACTGTAAAAAAAACTATAAAGGCAACATGCAACAATTTCAACGGTTTTACTGAGTTACAGTTCATATAAGGAAATCAGTCATTTCCTTATATGACTTCCTTATGTGAACTGTAACTTAGTAAAACCGTTGAAATTGTTGCATGTTGCCTTTATATTTTTGTTCAATATAATATACACACACACACACACACATATATATATATATATATATATATATATACACACATATATATATATATATATATATATATACACACACACACACACACTANACACATATATATATATATATATATATATATACACACACACACACACACTACCGGTCAAAAGTTTAAGAACACCTACTTACTCAAGGGTTTTTCTTTATTTTTTCTATTTTGTAGAATAATAGTGAAGACATCAAAACTTTGAAATAACACATATTGAATAATGTTGTAACCAAAAAAGTGTTAAACAAATGAAAATATATTTTATATTTGAGATTCTTCAAAGTAGACACCATTTGCCTTGTGGACAGCTTTGCACACTCTTGGCATTCTCTCAACCAGCTTCATGAAATAGTCACCTGGAATGCAGGTGTCACTTGTTGTCACCAGGTGTCACCTGGAAACAGGTGTGCCTTGTTAAAAGTTAATGGGAACTCAGTGTGGATTTTCTTTCTTTCCTAATGCGTTTGAGCCAATCAGTTATGTTGTGACAAGGTAGGGGTGGTATACAGAAGATAGCCCTATTTGGTAAAAGACCAAGTCCATAATATGGCAAGAACATCTCAAATAAGCAAAGAGAAACGACAGTCCATCATTACTTTATGACATGAAGGTCAGTCAATGCGGAAAATGTGAATGTTTCTTCAAGTTCAGTTGCAAAAACCATCAAGCACTATGATGAAACTGGCTCTCATGAGGACCGCCACAGGAAAGGAAGACCCAGAGTTACCTCTGCTGCAGAGGATAAGTTCATAGAGTTACCAGCCTCAGAAATTGCAGCCCAAATAAATGCTTCACAGAGTTCAAGTAACAGACACAGCTCAACATCAACTGTTCAGAGGAGACGGCGTGAATCGTATTGTTGCAAAGAAACCACTACTAAATGACACCAATAATAAGAAGAGACTTGCTTGGGCCAAGAAACACAAGCAATGGACATTAGACTGGTGGAAAACTGTCCTTTGGTCTGAGTCCAAATTTTAGATTTTTGGTTCCAACCATCGTGTCTTTGTGAGACGCAGAGTAGGTGAACGGATGATCTCCGGGGGAGGAGGTGTGATGGTTTGGAGGTGCTTTGCTGGTGACACTGTCTGTGATATATTTAGAATTCAAGGCACACTTAACCAGCATGGCTACCACAGCATTCTGCAGAGATACACCATCCCATCTGGTTTGTGCTTAGTGGGACTATCATTTATTTTTCAACAGGACAATGACCCAACACACCTCCAGGCTGTGTAAGGACTTTTGACCAAGATGGAGAGTGATGGAGTGCTGCATCAGATGACCTGGCCTCCACATTCACCTGACCTCAGCTCAGTTGAGATGGTTTGGGATGAGTTGGACCGCAGAGTGAAGGAAAAGCAGCCGAAAAGTACTCAGCATATGTGGGAACTTCTTCAAGACTGTTGGAAAAGCATTCCAGGTGAAGCTGGTTGAGAGAATGCCAAGAGTGTGCAAAGCTGTCATCAAGGCAAAGGGTGGCTACTTTGAAGAATCTAAAATCTAAAATATATTTTCATTTGTTTAACACTTTTTTGGCTACTACATGATTCCATATGTGTTATTTCATAGTTTTGATGTCTTCGACTATTTATGTCTTACAATTACTGCTAAGAAATAGTTAAAAAAAAAAAAACTTATGACTGGTACTGTATGTATATTATATATATATATATATATATTCATATTGAACAAAAATATAAACGAAACATGCAACAATTGCGTCGACTTTACTGAGTTACAGTTCATATAAGGAAATGAGTCAATTTAAATATATTCATTAGTACCTAATCTATGGACTTCACATGACTGGGCAGGGGCGCAGCCATGGGTGGGCGTGGGTGCAAGGTCCACCCACTGGGGAGCCAGGCCCAGCCAATCAGAGTGAATTTTTCCCACAAAAGGGTTTGTTACAAACAGAAATATTTCCTGTTTCATCAGCTGTCTCAGACGATCCATCAGGTAAAGAAGCTGGATGTGGAGGTCCTGGGCTGACGTGGTTACACATGGTCTGCGGTTGTGAGGCCGGTTGGACATACTGCCAAATTCTCTAAAATGACGTTGGATGTGGCTTATGGTAGAGAAATGAACATTAAATTCTCTGGCAACAGCTCTGGTGGAGATTCCTGCAGTCAGCATGCCAATTGCACACTCCCTCAAAACTTGAGACATCTGTGACATTGTGTTGTGTGACAACACTACACATTTTAGAGTGTCCTTTTAACTGTCCCCAGCACAAGATGCAGCTGTGTAATGATCATGCTGTTTAATCAGCTTCTTGATATGCCACACCTGTCAGGTGAATGGATTATCTTGGCAAAGGAAAATGCTCACTTATAGGGATGTAAACAAATTTGTGCACAGCATGTGAGAGAAATAAGCTTTTTGTGCATATGGAACATTTCTGGGATCTTTTATTTCAGCTCAGAAAACGTGGCACCAAAACTTTACATGTTGCTTTGGCATTTTGCTCAGTATATATGCTGTATACTGTATTCACACATTAAAAACTCAGTCATGCAAAGCACAAATAAAACATCACAGATCACAGAAAAACATTCACATTCCTCCACAAATAAATCCCCAATCAATACTTTAAATTGCCCGAACGGCACCAGAACATCAAGATTAAACGTTTTCAGAATTCTCTTCCAGCAATACGGTGCATTAAAACTAAAAGCAGATTTAGCGGGCTCGGTGGAGACACTAGGAACCTCAAGAGTTAACCAATCCTGTGAACGGATTTGGCAACTCAGGTGTCTGTACTTTAACAGCAAAGTTAGATAAGACGAAAGTTCATAAAGTAAAGCCTTGGAAAATAAATGGGAGTAATGTAGAGATCTAAGGGTCTTTAGCGAAGTCCAGCTAAGCTTTTGATCCTGTATACAGTGACGAATATCAAAACTGTCGCCTGTAACAAACCGAAGGGCACTATGGTAGATGCATCCAAAGGTTTAAGAGTAGTAGCAGCAGATACAAACAAGAACAGATACAAATATTGACTTAATAATCTGCTTCCTGCTGCTTAGAGAAAGACACCATCTGTTTCTGTAGAAAAAGCCACCTTGAAATCTTCGCTTCTTATCCAGCTCATCTATATGTTTTTAAACGTCAAATCCGCATCAATCCAAATGCATAAGTATTCATTCTAAGAGCGCAGGGATATTACGGGTGCAATTTAGAGTACGAGCTGGATGACATAAAGCAGCTCTAGATTAAAGATCAGATATGCTTTATTCAAGAAGGGAATTTGAATGGCTCTACAAAAATCGAAAAAGATTTGACCCCCCCCAGCACTTTACCCGACTGCGTATAACTTTCTATGTCAGTGGGATAATTATCTCTCTGCATGCAGACCTGGATTGAAATAGTGTTGGAAATCTTTCAAGTACATTAAGTGTTTGCTTGAGCCGGCCTGGAGCGCTCGGTGTGCACTTTTGGGACTATCCCATTTCATCGGGCAAGCTAAATCAAGTACAGCTAAAGTATTTGAAATGATACATATTATTTGAACCCATGTCTCTCTGTGAGTGGATTGTGCGTGTGTGTGTGTTTTGCCTACCTTCCACATGCTGGCCTCCTTGCCGTAAACCACGGCCATGTTGTTGACCTTGTTCTGCATGATGCTACTCTTCTCCGTGTCGTTCAGCTCCTCAGACACAAAGCCCATGAACGAGTTGTCTGGAGTGTGGGCTGAGGAGAGGAGGGTGAGAGAGAGAGAGAGAGAGAGAGAGAGAGAGAGAGAGAGGAGGGAAAGGGCAGAGTGAGGGGAAGGGAGAGTGACAGGGGAAAAGATTGAGACAGATACAGAAGAGATAGTAAACACACAGGTGTATACCTTCATCTCATTTGAACTTGAGCTTAACAATATCCTCAGTGAAATGTGAAGAGGTTCTACTGATATTGATATGGCCTGTGCCTCAGTCTGATTCTAATATGCTAATTCAAACAGGAATTGTAAGTGTGGCTAATCTAAAAGCTGTCTGTATGCTAAAGTCCTGGCAGTGTTGTGTTAAGTGGTGTGTTAAACCTAGGTGGATTCTGCAGGTATCCATAGCATTACAATGCTGAGCGGTTTGGTTTGTATTGTGGGTGCATTATAGCCAGGTGGATAGGTACAGATGTAGGATCTTAATTTGAGCCAGTTTGTTACAGCAGGAAAAMAATCCTGCTACAGGAAAAGTTAATTATAATGTGGATTCTAATTAATGGACATTTTTTTGTAGGGGTTGATACATTTTTCGTTAGGGCAAATCAAGTCTGACATTTTAAATGGAAATTACAAACTTTAGAAGCTTTTTAAACTCTTGAATACACTAGATGTTTGCATTTCCATCTCTGCTGGAAAACTCTCAGCAACAAATCAGTGATCATCTGTACTGGTGGTGCAGAATATATAGCGATGCTAAGTGGTGCTGTGGAGGACGGAGTGGGTGAGGGTGGATAAAGTCAAGTGCTCAGTTAGCTCAATGACTTGCTATAAAAAGCAGAGCCAGTCAGATAGTGAAGGCCAGGGCTCTATGATGGTGGAATCCTACTGTGTCCCACTGTGGCCTCCTAACAGGAGGCCACGTGATGGGTGGTAGGAGTCCACAGTGTGATGCTGAGTGTTAGGAGGCCACAGTGATGTGAAGACGTTTTTTTTTTTTTTTTACCGTTATTTTACCAGGTAAGTTGACTGAGAACACGTTCTCATTTGCAGCAACGACCTGGGGAATAGTTACAGGGGAGAGGAGGGGATGAATGAGCCAATTGTACACTTGTACACTTACTAACAATG
>NC_036861.1:2884014-2891472 GCF_002910315.2 Salvelinus sp. IW2-2015
CATCACTCTGGCCTCCTAACTCTCCCATCACTATGGCCTCCTAACTCTCCCATCACTGTGGCCTCCTAACTCTCCCATCACTATGGCCTCCCAACTCTCGCATCAGTCTGGCCTCCTAACTCTCGCATCACTCTGGCCTCCTAACTCTCCCATCACTTTGGCCTCCTAACTCTCCCATCACTCTGGCCTCCTAACTCTCCCATCACTCTGGCCTCCTAACTCTCGCATCACTATGGCCTCCTAACTCTCCCATCACTATGGCCTCCTAACTCTCGCATCACTCTGGCCTCCTAACTCCCCCATCACTATGGCCTCCTAACTCTCGCATCACTATGGCCTCCTAACTCTCGCATCACTATGGCCTCCTAACTCTCCCATCACTATGGCCTCCTAACTCCCTCCTAACTCTCATTCCTAACTCCCTCCTAACTCTCATTCCTAACTCCCTCTTAACTCTCATTCCTAACTCCCTCCTAACTCTCATTCCTAACTCCCTCCTAACTCTCATTCCTAACTCCCTCCTAACTCTTCCATAAGTAGTATTGGACTTGACATTCAATAATAGTGAACTAACCTTTTTAATGTGCCATTTTCCAAAATCAAATAATAATGGAGCCCCCCAAAAGCACATGGCTATATTCAGGTCATAATTGTAGCCCTCTTCCCAAAACACCTAATATCTGCTGAAAGTTTCATGGGTCGTGCTTTGCCTTGGACCCTCGCACCCCTCCCCCCGAATCGCTATAGTATAATGACGATGTTTGTGTCCAATACCGCGGTAGACTGAATCAACAATCTGAGACCAGGAAATCTTACAGATTGGGCCTTTAATCATAGTCTCTGCAACCATCCATTGTGTTGTAATACTAATGAGTGATAGTCCATATTGATGTATACTTACGGAACATGGTCATGTACTGTCTGGAGTTGAGGTTCCAGTATCCCCAGTTGGTTCTGTAGCCGTGCAGGGTGGCGTAGTCCTCATGGTTGTAGGCCGGCTCTGTCCCGAAGGTGTCAATCACACGGATGTGGCACCTGAAATGGGGAGCCCATTTTAACACGACACCACAGAGCAATTTACACAACTGACATTTCCTGTCAAAAGTGGGCACTGGTACTGGTACTGGTACTGGTGAGATTAATTTAAACATCATGTGTATTTCTGAACATGCTGAAAACTGATAATACTTGTCAGAACAGACAAAGCCCGACTTCTGAATGCTTGTTTTTGACATGAATGATTTGTATGAATGTAAATAACTAAATAAATTACATGTTACAATAGATTTTTAGACAGCATTAACCATTTCAATAATGGCCACAATGCATCACCACCGCTCTTTTCCCCCCGAAAGCCTTTGTGTTTTCTCAAAGGCCGTAATCACAAGCGGAGAGACAGAGATAGAAGACGGACTGTGTTGGTTAATCGGTCTTTCAAAAAGTGTGTGTGTATGTGTGTGTGTGTATTTGTCTGCTCGATATGCAGGATGTGTGTCTGATTGACAAGCCTTGTGTACGTGTCTGTCAAGAACACAGAACAGCAACGAACGTTAAATACCATCAATACCAGTCTTCAAGACACACATTGCTGAACATACTATCAACACCACGGAGACAAAAGCTCACTGTGGAACTGTTGTTAAGTAGAAGTTAGTAGATATAGCTGTGCTTCTGTTGATGGGAGAGGGGCATCAATCATTTCTGTTGTTCCAAAAGCTACCAAGGGTTGTTTGGGAGCTGAGATGGAAAACCAAGAAATATAAGCAGAATTAAAGGCCAGTTTACCCTCTCAGAAATGTAAGGGCACGTAATTGAACTAGAAGCAGCATGGTAAAGTAATGGCTATGGGGAATACTGAGAAATTGGGTAATAACTATCTCTTGGAATCAAGGAAACATGGTGACATGGTAACTCACTGATTCCCTACACACGCTCTAAAGCCCTAACAGTTCTTTGCCAGTCTAGTGAGTGTTAAATGCTGCCACTGTCTGAGCTCAGGGACGATTAGTAGAAGAGCAGTGAGAGCCCAGGGCATTTCCATCGAAAAGGACCCACGCGCACCAACATGTGAAGTACGTAGGAGCATATCAAATTGGGTGTCAAATGAAAGCTAAGAGTCTATATTTTGGGGATAATTAGGAAGATGCCTTTTCTTCCTTTTCCAATCTTAACAAACTGGCATAAGTAAAGGCTTTTAGTTATGGAGAAAATGACGTAAAAAGGGTCTTAGAAAAATTCCAGAAAATCTTAAAAGGCTATCAGAAATACCAGTACCAGTCAAACGTTTGCACACACCTATCATTCAAGGTTTTACTTTATTTTACTATTTTCTACATGTGAGAATAATAGTGAAACATCAAAACTATGAAATAATAACACACATGAATCCGATAGTAACCAACATAGTGTAACAAATGAAACTATATCTATATTGAAGATTCGCAATGTAGCCACCCTTTGCCTTGACAGCTTTACACACTCTTTGGCACCTCTCAACATTATTGGGTATCACCTGAACGCAATTTCATTAACAGTGCCTTAGTAAAAGTTAATGTGTGGAATTTTTCCTGTCTTAATGCTGGAAGCTTATCCATTGTTGTGTGACACGGTGATTGTTACGCAGAAGACCCTATTGTAAAACTAACGACAAGTCCTATCATTGGCAGCAAAGATCATCAGTAATTAAGCCAGAGAAATGACACTTTATCATTAACGTTTTAAGAGCAGCGACGTCTAAGGTAAGACAATTGTAGATAAAACAACTTTTAATAAGTATTCATTCAAGATTCAGTCGCAAAACATCATGCAAGAGTATGATGAAAGGCTCAGTGAGAACCCGCACAGGAAAGGAAGACCAGAGTTACTTCTGCTGAAGGATAAGTTCATTAGAGTTACCAGCCTCAGGAATAGCAGCCAAAGAAATCTGTCACAGAGTTCAAGATATAGCACGTTCAACACAATGTCAGTAAGTGAGATCGGGGGGTAATGCAGTCCTTAATGGCGATGCTGCAAAGACACTACCGAAAGGTCCAATAATAAAATGAATTGCTTGGCCAAGTAACACGATAGTCAATGGAATAACTCGTGTGGAAAGCTGTCCTCATCGATGAGTTCAATTGAATTGGTGTCAGACCAATCGTATTTTGTGAGACACAGAGAAGGTAACGGTGATATCTGCATTTGTTTCCAGTACAATTGGAAAGGTGTTTGATTTCTGCGTGGGCATTGGCTGTGACATGGCAGTGTTTATTTAGAATTCAATGCACATTTAACCCATATGGCTACCACAACATTCTGCAGTGATACACCAGCCCTTAGTGGGACTATCATTTGTTTTTCAACAGGACAATGACCCAAAACACACCTCTCGGCTGTTTAAGGGCTATTTGACCAAGGAGAGTGATGGAGTGCTGCATCAGATGACCTGACAATCACCCGACCTCAAACAAATTGAGATGGTTTGAGATTATTTGGACCGCAGAGAGTGAAGAAAAAGCAGCCAACAAGTGCTCAGCATATGTGGGAACTCATTCAAGACTGTTGGAAATAAAGAAAAACCCATGAATGAATGGGTGTGTCCAAACTTTTCACTGGTACTGTACATTAAAATACAATCATGTTGACGTAAATACCCCTGGCAACTGATATCAAAACGTATATTTAGTTTTGGAGATGTTGTTTACCTTTTGCACGTTTCAGAAATATTGCCTTGTAATACCGTTACCAACAACCCACATATCTGTCTGATCATTTTGTAATTTCTCTCCTTCATGTGGAGCGAGGATAATGCGAGTGCAGAGAAGTAACACGTAATGGTAGACACACCAATTAGTTATAGTCATTTTAATGGTAGAAATGTTGTTTATAAATTATTAAGTGATTCAACACAATTTGTTGACCAAAACGACCCCAAAAAATCTAGAATGGAATGTCTGCAACCTAATTGGCAACAATGGGAAATCATAACAGTCACAAACCATGTCACGTTCCTGACCTGTTTTCTGTTGTTTTTGTATGTGTTTAGTTGGTCAGGGCGTGAGTTGGGGTGGGCATTCTATGTTATGTGTTTCTATGTTGGTTAATGGGTTGCCTGATATGGTTCTCAATTAGAGGCAGGTGTTTTACGTTTCCTCTGATTGAGAACCATATTAAGGTAGGTTGTTTCACATTGTTTGTTGTGGGTGGTTGTCTCCTGTGTCTGTGTTTGTAGCGCCACACGGGACTGTTTCGGTTTGTTTGTAGTCTGTACCTGTTCGTGCGTTCTTCGTGTATATGTAAGTTCTTATGTTCAGGTCGGTCTGCGTCGTTTGTTGTTTTGTAGTTTGTTAAAGTGTTTTCGTGTGTTTTCGTCTTTACTTTAATAAATTKATTATGTCATATAACAACGCTGCTCTTTGGTCCAATCCCTACTCCTCCTCTTCAGARGAAGAGGAGGAGAACGACCGTTACAAACCACAGTTGGGTCACCTTCTACTGTTCTCCCTTCCACTGGCATACTGGTTGTTATGTTCAGCTGTTAACTTTCCTTGTCTTCCTGTCGTCTAGTGGTCAAACCAACAGTGTTAAAACAGTCTGAGTCTGGACAACCCCTGCCTCTCTCTCCCGCTATCTACCTCCATCTCTCACTCTCCAGTTATTGTCACCTCTCCCAGCTGTTAGTGACACCTACCCATGAGCCCCCTCTCTCTCCATTTACCTTAACCAGCATCCTCACTGCTGAGCACCAACCTACACCGGACGTTCATGGATGTTGAAAAGTAGATGAACTTTGGTCAGTCCGCCTTGGCTTTAGATGTTAATGTCAAAGGACGGACCGGACTGGACKAAATCTGAAACCTATCATAGACGTATGTTTCACAAGTTTGGCTAGCATAGTACAGTACAGTGAGTAGAGCACAGCAGAGTACTGTTCAATACAATAGTACAGTACAATATAGAACACTAAAGAAAAGTTGAGTATAGTACAGTATACAATATACTCTACTGAACTATACTCTACTGTACTGTACTGTATTCTACTGCACTGTATTGAACTCTACCCTACTCTGCTTTGCTGTACTGAACTCTACTGTAATGTACTCTACTGTACTGTATTGTGCTCTACTGTACTGTATTGTACTCTACTGTATTGTATTGTACTCTTACGTACTGTATTGTACTGTACTGTACAGTACTGTAATCTACTGTGCTCTACTGTGATGTCCAAACAGAGAATGACATTCATATCCATAATTATGCATTTCTGTGTAGTACAGACCAGGGACCCATGATGTAATTCCGTTACCGTAATTCTGTTACCGGGTGTACATCCACTTTACTTACTTACTTCAATAACAAAAAAATAGATTTTTTCAAACTCAAGGTACCATGACATAGCTGACAACCTATTTTTTCTGCTGACATCTTTGAATCTTAATTCAGAGCATAAAAACCTGAGAGAGATTTTACCGCAATTCCATTACGGTTTGATCAGTTTTTCCACTCAATTCGTTTTTGTTTAATTTTCTGTGGAAATTGTTCAAAGTAATCCTTCTGCATAGTTTTAGAGTTTGTTCAACTTTGAAATCAATAGTTTTTGTTTGGRATACATTTTTAAAGTCAAAGCGTAATTCCCTAACCGTGGAATACCGAGCAGAGTGCGCGTGTGGATGGATAGACCCARGGTATCCCCTKYTTTGAGACAGGGCTGAAATGTTCTGCTAGAATCGGTTTCAGTTTTCATCAAATAAACAAGTAAGCACTTGAAGCAGAGCTGTAGTCTACCAATAATATATTTCACAGAAAAAATACAAGTTAGAATCTTATATTTCCATGTATACCTCACTGCTGACCAGTGATCACCAATGCCCTCTTGACAGAGCCTGTGCAGTGTTTCCCCTGGATTTATTTCAGCAGCGGTGGCAGATTTGTTTTTTCTTTCAGTGGTGACCACGATTTAGCAGCGGCGCGTGTGTGTGTGTGAGTGAGTGCGTAGATGTGTGTAACTTCCCCTTCTAACGCTGTGTTCCAGATTCACTGGCTCCATTTCAAAGTAAATAATATTCACTGCATTAAATACAACAGCCTGCACCATGGGCACCGTTTAACACCGCAGTGACTCACACCATGTAATCACTGGGTATTGTTTTGCAACGTTGGTCTGACGTGATTACTGTTTTGTTATTGTGTCAACACGACAGCAAAGATTGCTAGGCCTATATTCGGAGATGCAGTGTCTAGTGTGTGTTTACTGTGTGTGTATTCAAGGCATTGTTGTGATGCTAATTGGCTATTTTCAAGCATGTGAACAGGATTGATACACGTTTCACTGTAGGCATAATATCTTTACCATACTGCACAAGGTGATGCAGATATTTCTGTGACACTTCGGTATGTTTTTCACCGAAAGACTCTGCAAATGAGCACAGGGCATTAGATCGACAGCGATATATCTCGAAGGGAGCGTCTGAAGACGACATCTCATCTGCACGGGAGCGTCTAAAAAAAACGCCATGCTTCTTTGAGCAGCTGTAAGTCAAGGGGGCCGCTTTCAGAGCGGTGTCATGAAACATTGATGAGAGATTTAACTTTCAGTTCTGCCTCGCTCCCTCCCTCCCTTTCGCTATCCCTCCCTTTCTCCATCCCGACCTATCTCTCTCTCTCTCATCCCTCCCTCCCTCTCTCCATCCCTCCCTCCCTTTATCCCTCCCTCCCTTTATCCCTCCCTCCCTCACTCTCTCCATCCCTCCCTCCCTCTCTCCATCCCTCCCTTTCTCCCTCATCGTCTCAAAAACGGGGGAATTTTCTGCCAACAGACAAGATTACCCTGGACGTGTGAAGGGATGGTGGGATGGAGGGAAGGAGGTATGAAGGGATGAAAAGAAGGAGGGAAATGGCTTTGGAGTTACTGAGTGGAATATCTGGTAGCATATCTAGCAGAGGATCAGAGTGGGGACTAATGTTGGTTAAATTGTTGCTTGGAGCGGGAACGGTCCCTATGAGGTTTAAACCACTGAAATACTGCAGATAAATATGTGTTCTACATCACAAACCACTGATATAGACATGTTCATACTATAAGAATGCAAATCATAGAGATATAGCATACAGTATATACCAGTGTGTTTGATTACAACACAATATTTACTATATCAATGTTTGATGTAGAACCACATATTATTTCTATATCAATGGTGCTATGTAAACAACATATTTATCTAATCAGTGGTTGTGGATGTAGACAGGAACATTATATCTATATCTTGTTGTGATGAGTAGACACATATTTATCTATATCTGTGGGTGTGATGTAAGAATCACTATATTTATCTATATCATCGCTTTGTATGTACGAACAACATCATTTATCTATATCATGGCTTTAGATAAACACATACTTTACCATTATCATCGTTTTATGTATAACACATAATTTTCTACATCCAGTTGTTTTGATGTAGAACAAATTAGCCCATATCA
>NC_036861.1:2891572-2892744 GCF_002910315.2 Salvelinus sp. IW2-2015
AGTAGTTGTGGAATTGTTAGGTTAGATTACTTGTTGGTTATTACTGCATTGTCGGAACTAGAAGCACAAGCATTTCGCTACACTCGCATTAACATCTGCTAACCATGTGTATGTGACAAATAACATTTGATTTGATATGTGTTCTACATCACAAACCACTGATATAAATATTAAGTTTCTTACACACTGAGTAAACAAAACATTAGGAACACCTGTTCTTTCCATGACATACAGTAGACTGGCCAGGTGGATCCAGGTGAAAGCTATGATTGCTTACTGTTCTCACTTATTAAATCCACTTCAATCAGTGTAGATAAAGGGGAGGAGACAGCTTAAAAAGCATTTTTAAGCCTTGAGACAATTGAGGCATGGATTGTGTATGTGTGCCATTCAGAAAGTGAATAGGCAAGACACACAATTGAAATGCTTTTGAACATGGTATACAGTAGTAGTAGGTGCCAGGTGCACCCGRTTGAGTGTGTCAAGAACTGCACCGCTTGTATCGAGAAGGGTCCACCACCCAAAGGACATCCAGCCAACTTGACACAAATGTGAGAAGCATTGGAYCCAACATGGGCCAGCATCCCTGCGGAATACTTTAAACGCCTTGTAGAGTGTATGCCTCGATGAATTGAGGCTGTTCTGAGGGCAATAGGGGGGTGCAACTCAATATTATGAAAGGTGTTCCTAATGTTTTGTCCACTCAGTGTACATTATGCTATCTTGTTCAAAAAGGGGAAAAAGGTAACGGTGGCTTGTAAATACTGTGATCAGTGCTCCCAGTAGCCGTTCATGAGGTGAGAAATGGCCTGGGTTGCTGAGTAAGTGTATGTTCTTACGTAACATTTTCTGTGTGTGTGTGCGCACATGTGTACTGTATGTACACTCGCAGTCCTCTTCCAGCTATGCTCTATCAGAGCAGTACATTCACCATGCGTATGTAAAGGACGTCACACTGCTTGCTTAGCGAGTACCACTTCCTCCCGATTCGATCCATACCTGGCGCGAACTCAGGACCTCTGCCTTGCTAGCACACGTGGCCGTCCTCCTGAAGGGTCTTGCCGGACGGCGCCACGCGAAAAGATAGCTGGCCCAAGTGGGGAGACTTCAGGCTGAGGAGTAAGTTTCACACATCCCCTTGTGCTACACATCCCCTTGTGCTACACATCCCC
>NC_036861.1:2892769-2900574 GCF_002910315.2 Salvelinus sp. IW2-2015
TTGCTGACCGTACAGAGGATCAATAGTGATCCCCCCATTATCAGTTTGGAGTTTTGATTTAAAAGCCGCCACAATATCAGCTTTCAGCATTCTTTACCAACCTCTGCCTTTCTATCATTGCACGCCCCCATCCCTCTTGTTCCTCCTGAACGCACCACACACACACACACAACACACACACGTACACACACACACAACACACACACACCCGACAACACACAACACATCACACACACACACACACAGCACCACACACACACACCCAACATACAAGCACTCTCTTCTTCCAACTTACCAACACAACACTCTACACTGGGACTAACACCCAAGATCAACTAGACACACTATCACATACACCACATCAACACATCCTCAAAACACTAACCACCACTACATAGGACTATCACACTACAGACCGTGCCTCTGCTAGGCATATAACACCTCGCGGATTGAGGCAGTGAGAGCCAGGCAGGAAAGACAGAAGGCGATAATGTAACTGCTATTTCTTTCATTGCAACGTATATCGCGCTGCATACATATCAACATACAATCCCTCAATGCCTCTATGTTCGTATATCAGTTCACAATCAGGCCATCCTTCAGTCCCTGAAGGGGCCCAGGCAGAGCTAGTTCGCACCATTGGTGCCACGTTGATTAAGGCTATGCTCAGCTGATTGGGGGCGCAGTCATAGACAATCTCAACAGGATAGAAGGCTCTTCGACTGGCGCTGTAACTCTCCAATTCCATTGTGAGATCCTCAACAATCTAATACTAGTGAGTCGATAATAAGCACATACGAGTCCTGCACTTGGCGGTTAGACCAGAGTAGCACCAGTAGTGATACAATTCCGCGCTAGAAGTACTATGAAAGTGAGTTCTATAACAAAGTTATCTAAAGACTTCATCCTATTATTTTTAAGCGAGAGAATTTAGAACAGGAGGATAAATTACTCAATTGACGCTCCGAATAAGGTGGGACAGTCACACTATAAGATAAAGTAAATATATTACAAAAATGCTCAATTGCTATATGCAGCTAACTAGTACTCAAGAAGCTTTCCCTGGGATATTTAAACATCTAATTATCAACAATGACAAGCTGTGTAAAGCCCCCACTGCCGTGTCTTAAGATATAGGCGCCTCGTTGAGTTCAATCTCTATGTTTTCTTTTTTTTAGGGGAGGCTTACTACAATTATATGTAATGAGTGTGTATCTGGTACAATAAAATGGATAACTCGACTTTTTTTCTTAAAAATAAAAATACATCGCACATAGTCAGATGGGTACATGTAGAATTTATTTTAGGCGTATATAATACTAGACGGATTTCATGTTATACGTATATATGAACTAGTATAGTTGACTCATTATTCCGCGCATGTCTTTGCTGGCCCAGCGCATGAGAAATGTTTTATGCTGGAGCTCGCATCCTGCCCTCATTGATTTTAAATAACGGTAATAATAACAGAACGGTTAGAAAGAAGTTTGTGAACTCCAATAGACAAACGTGGTAAATTCATTTACTGCGATATATATTATGAACATGTTAATAGTGGCATCTACTTTTATATTATTTCAATGATTAATAGGTTATGCCTCTGAATTGGGATCTAAATTATGCGTGAGTCTTTCAGGAAGACCTATTTCAATACTGAGAGTCCAGCAGGGCTTACACTCATCCAAATGCAAATAGCCCCTAAATAGGGCGGAGCCAACATCAGTATTTAATCCAAGAGATAAGACTGGGAAATGGCTTTGTTCTCTTAATTGAAAGGCCTGCTGATCATCCACCAGAGACAGTAGATATTTCATCAAAGTAGCGGCTGGGCTTTGAACAACAGGGCTATATATGCCCTCTTTCCTCGTGCTCCTCCGCTCCTCTTGATTTCCAAATCTATGGCTGTCTCGATCGAAGCCGCAGCCTGTTTTATGCATTAGTGATAAGAACTAATAATCGAACGCGTGCGCGAGTGGTATTGACTAAATACACTGGAATAACTGAGTTGAATCTGAGACAGTGATTGGACTTAACTACTTAAGTTTGACTAATATACTGCCTCTACCTGAGTACATTACTACTCACATGCTACTCACATGCCTTATTAAGAAAATAATAATGAAAGGATCAAGTTTATCTGAGTTTAGATAATCCCTATTGAACATCAAAATGAAATTAACTTTGGTGACTACTTAATTAAGCAGTATCTTTAGTCTGAACTTATGCAACCTGTAAAAGGCAAAAATCCACATAAAAAACTTTCAGGCTCTCGATTGTGTGGACGTACTCGAAAAACATGTGTTGAGTTTACACCCACCAAACCCTTTTGATTAATCGTGATAGCATTGAATGAGTTAGAATTCTGTCAAATGTGGGCGCATATATGAACTCTATAACAGATTATTATAAAGATACACTCACTCTCACTAAGAGCTCGTGTAGAGCCCCAACACTTTGCCACACGTTCTAGACGAGCTGCTGCTTGATCTTCTACGCTCACCGGCTATCAACTCTGGTTATTAATACGTTTTCAGACAACAGAGGGTTTGTACGGACACAGACATGACAATACAGTTTTGTTTTTGGTTGGGTATCAGACCACAAATCACAATCCATCTACACACTACCATCCCAGCTATACCACCCTGATCTGGGTGCTTCCATACCTCTCGATCGTTGCACAGCATTTTTCCAGTGCACCCACCCCTACAGCGCTGTATACGGTCCCGACTTCCTCGCATACACTACTTTTTTCCCTGTGTCACTCGGTTTTTAAAATGCCTTTTTACACATGACAACCTAAGGTCACCATATAGTGTGAGTAATCATTAATGACATGATGATTCTCTCATTATTGTGCCTCAGTATGCGCGAGCTCTGTTATGCTTATTGTCGTCATGACTCCATACCAAAAGCACGCGTCTATCCCCCTCTGTTATCCTGTCGTGGTTTCTAAGTTCCCCTCGTATATCTATCATTTCCTATGGTTTGACACTATTTTACATAACTGGCGGTCACTGAAGCTCATGCAGAAGACATTTTGTGAGTAAAGGAGATAGTCATATATATATTCAATGCCTCTCCATATTGCATGGACATTCAATTAACTACCCCCTGTTCTCTGATTAACCCTTATATTGGGGTACACTTTACGGAAGTCTCAATTTTTAGTCTAGAATCCTTCACTGACCGCTCACCAGTTATCCTGTTCGTTTTGCCTTGCCCATTAACCATTGTGTATTGTATTCCTTATTAAGTATTATTAAAACCATATTAGTTTATTCACATCTCTCACGATTCTACTTAGGATCTAAGTCTTCTCCGTATATAACTGTTACCTCACACACAACACGTACGCATACACAGCACACACAACACGTCGATTAGCACAGAGACAGCTCCATCACCTCGCCAGTCTTAGAGTGATAGCTCTACATACTACTATTGTGGTGCTGGTACACATAAATTCATAGTCATTTTCTCAGAAATCCTATATTAATTTTTTATCTTGACCGACTCTGTGTACCTGTTCTACTTAACCCCAAAAGCCTAACCTTAACCCGGGGATAAACAGCATACATCTTAACGCTCTAGCTCCTAATTCCAACTGTCGTCGCACCCCTGCCATAGCTCTAACCCGACCATCAATTACGTGAGTAAGATGCGTGTCCTATAATCCCCTAACCCTCAGAGATTAAGGGTCGTTATCATGGAGCCGACACCTTGATGGGAGATAGTAGTGTGAGTGTATACTTAATTCGCGGGTCCAGTACAACTATAGGTATAATTTTAAAGCCAAAGGCGACAACACAGCAACGACAGCAACCGATCTGACGTACTACACACACACCACACACACACACATCCACTCGCAGCGACTACCCATATCCGCCAAAGACTCACTACTCGCACTCTACACATGCTTCCACCAAGGCCACTCGACAACACACCACTCACCACACACAGCACTACATCCAACACTTCGACAAGGACGACAGGAGTCTAGTGGCGCACTGCCGCACGCATATGGATGTGTTCCCAGTAGTGGGGTCAGGCATTGACCAGCACTAGGCTCTTGTGCCAGCATCACCACACACACCGGCACCACAAAAGTCTTTGCCGACCACCCTGCTCTTTCCTTCGCTGGGCCTTGGACGGAACGGGTCCACTGAGCACAGTTCCCGAGAGAGAGGAACAGGTGGATACCTGCAAGCGAGACTCTGCGGTGCGTTCCTGGTGGCTGGCGTAGAAAGCAGATAGGATAAGGGTTAGTACAGAAGGACAGACATCGGGGAGGATGAAGTGCACAGAAAGAAGGGCCCACCTGGTGACCCAGGACTTTTGGCCAATGACTTCTATGTTACTCTCACCTCTGCCCATTGCGCCGCATGTAGAGTGAAATCAGCAGATGAACACCCACCGTTTTATACTCATATTGTGGCAGTGTGAAGTAGGACCTGAGGCACATCATCAATATCAAACATCCAACTACCTGCACGGTGCTTCGCTCTGACTGCCAGTGCTGCTCCTCATTTACTCCGTCGACCGGCCACCTAGACAACTTTCTATAGTGAAAATTCTCTGGGACTATATACACCATGTATATCCAGGATACTTTAGAGCAACCAGACCTAACCCCTCAGGCAGCTTAGTGTTTATCTTAAAGGTTACTCGGTCACTTTCTATCGAGATCTGACTGAGTTTGTTGGCGCCCACCAGCACCCTCGGTACGGATTTTCTCGATCGAGTGACCCTACCACACAGCTCTCTGGTTTTGAATGTATCTCTTCAATAGAGCCATTTTAGACCGTCAGTGGAAAATCCATATCAAGATATGATAATATGGTGAGAGCTGCGTTTGTCATGCGAGGGTCTTTGAAGTCAAAGAATTAGTGACGGTGCGAGATTTATATCGCCTGGGCGCCACTCTATTCGGTAATCGATTTTTGCTGACGGGTACGTAACGATAGTCATGCCTCCACACTACCACTCGCGTTGACGCATGTAGTAGAATGAGCTTTCTTTGGCCTCCCCGTCGCTTTGATACCATCGCGCTCTTCTCAGCGCCTCCACTGCGCGAGTAACCTGAGAGCATCTCAGGCTCTTAACCTCCAGCTCAAGGAAGCAGACCCTACACCCAGTTACATAGCACCACAGGAAGTCAGCCTATGGCCCAGAGTGTCTCACTGTTACACAGCCATAAGGAAAGCCGAGATATCTGAAAGAAGTGCTCTTTAAGCAGGCTGGGCCTGGGTGCAAGAACACACCTGGATAATATGTAAGTCATGAGAGGATGTGGTATGCTTGGGATCCAGATGCTAGCATAGGGCAGATTTTCTGTGCTAGTTAGAAATGTGCGGTTTCATAAGGGCAGTGTATAGTGAAGAGCGTTTTCTGCTGTTTGATGGTTTTGCGGTACATGGTCAACACAGTCGCCCGAGAAGAAAGTACTCCTTAACGGAGAGGGTCATACCGTGCCACCTGGTGTTGTAATTCGTTTGTGAGTTGTCGCTCCAGATTGGACATCGGTGGCACTCGACATAACATCAAGCATTTAGTTGTCACATGCTCTCAGGGTGGAATATTATCCAATCGTTATGTCCCAGAGGTCTGTAGAAACAAGCTGAATTTACCGTGAAATAAAGACGGGACACATGTCTTGTCTTTAATCGAGACCTCCCCCATGTACAACAGCCATGGCAGATATAGAATATATAATTGTATTAGTAAACCCAATGAATAATATGTCGATATTGATGAGGTATTGTTGTTTTTTATATAGATTGATTGTTTCCCTATTGTCAATGAGATGCGATTTTGTGTTTATTTTCTCTGAGTGTGTGCTGCTACCGCAGAAAAAGTGTGATAAGTCATGAGAACTTTCTACAAAAAGTAGAACAAGAATGATAGATTGAACATTGTCGCATGTGAATAATTTTTGCTTCCAGTGTAGTATTATGGAGAAGAGTGTTGATTCAGTTGTTATAGTGTTGCATTGTATAGTGTGAAATCAAACTTTATCATTGTTCAAGGCATTATGATTTGTTGGCTCTCACACACCGCCAATCACCACTGAAACTCTACATGTCAGGTGTACAGTAGAGACTTGCTATGACCATGGCCCTCTGCTCCCACATCATTCCAGTAGTCTCATGGACTCACAGAGTGAGAGAATCTTGGAGGGAATGTTTTTAATCTTGACACCCTATAGTGGGGTGCATTTAAAGAGCTAAACGTGAGTTCTGACAGAGAGACACTATCGTGAGCTAGCTCAGTTTGTTCAACTCTAACAAGCATGCGACCAGCATAAAATGGGAGTCCCAAAATACCACAGGCTAGGGATTTACACAAATCTCACAGGGACGAATTCACTGAGATGTTGAACGTGAGCGCAGATGCAGATCGAATATCAGCAACCTCAGATGCTCACACGGCCTGTCTCGGTAATATGTTAATATAAGACACGACCTTAATGGTTGGCGTGCTAGCGCCCTTCCAGACATACGCATTGTAAGCTTTTTCAAATGTGTACGAACGCGAGAGATGCACACACACACACACATACAGCACAGCACACAACACAGCATTAGACACTAGCCGAGGGACTCAAAAATACGAGACAACCTCCTCATGCATCTGGACGTTGGGAGCAACATCAAACTAAAGTAATTAAACAGACTGAAGGGCCCAGGAGCTCTGCACTTGATTAATGATATGCCTTTCAGTTGATAGGGCCGATAAAAGGCTCGTATCTCATTCTTGTCCACAAATCCTCTGTGGGTAAAGCACTACATCTGGGGTTAAAGTAGAGGGGGAAATCCAGTGTCTAAAGGCTACTTCATCCTTTAAGCGTATGAGGCTCCAATAAGGTGTGGACTCGACTGATAAGTTATTCATGTTTGCAGTATAAAAGCTTTCTATGATGATGTACCGTGCGGAAGAAAGCGTTGGAGTTTGTTCTTCTTACAAATAAATACTGAGCTTTTCTACATGTAATGTATCGTATAATGAGCGGGTCGTACGTTTCCTAGTGACACCAATTCCCTGTGTGTTGCAGAGAGATTTATTATGTGAGCTCGCTCATTAAATAATAATACAGAAGGTTGTTTACCATAGCTACATCTGAATATGTTTAGGGCTTACTTTTCAAAAAGTTCTGATATTAATTACGTTTCGAAACCTCAAATCACGCCGTACTCGAAAAATGTGTTGATTTATACACCACAAACCCTTGATTGATCGGGAGAGATTGACATGTGCTGCTTTGCCTAGGCAGAAATCAACACGACTCCATAACTGTTGAGCCACTCACTGTCTGGGAGAGCTGCTGACCTCAGCAAACTGTTACGACCAGTCAGACAAAGTTGTTTGGTCACAAACACACACACACACACACCATCACACCCTGATCTGTTTCACCTGTCTTTGTGCTTGTCTCCACCCCCCAGCAGGTGTCTCCCATCCCCCCTCATTATTTCCCTGTGTATTTATACCTGTGTTCTCTGTTTGTCTGTTGCCAGTTTGTTTTGTTCGTCAAGCTGACCAGCGGTTTCCCCTTTGCTCCTGTCTGTTTCTAGTTCCTGTTTTCTAGTTTTCCTGGTTTTGACCATTCTGCCTGACCCTGAGACTGCCTGCCGTTCTGTACCTTTTGGACTCTGATCTGGTTTACTGACCTCTGCCTGCACTTGACCTGTCGTTTTGCCTGCCCTCTGTTCTAGTAATAAACCTTTGTTACTTCGACACTGTCTGCATCTGGGTCTTCCCTGAAACGTGATACACACACACACACACACACACACACACAC
>NC_036861.1:2900599-2907904 GCF_002910315.2 Salvelinus sp. IW2-2015
TATAGTTTTACAGTGCTGCTATTCGGTGGCTAGCTGGCTAAGCTAGCAGTGTTGATTACGTTAAGTTACGTTAAAAGGGCGAAAAAAGCTGGCTAGCTTACCTAGAAAATCGCTCTAGACTACACAATTATCTTGATAACAAAGACGGCTATCGTAGCTGCCTACGATTCAAAACAATCAAACCGTTGTACTGTAATGAAATGAAATGTGATACTACCTGTGAGCGAAGCGGAAATGCGACCGGGTTGTTGAATGGGGAGTTCTACTCGGTAGACGTTGGCTAGCTGTTCGCTGCTAGCTGTTGGGCTGTGATTGCTGTGCAAGTGTTTCCTACGTTAGGAGCGACAAGTAGCTGCTAGCTAGCCTCGGTAAATTAAGATAATCACTTCTAAAACTACACGCTCTGAACTACACATTGTGGATACGAAGACAGCAAAGACAATCTGTAGCTAGCTAACACTACACCAATCAAGTCGTTCCGTTGAATGTAATAGTTTCTACAGTGCTGCTATTCTGTAGACGGTGGGCGTTTTTCTAGCTGGCTAGCCGTGGCCAGATAGCAAGTGTTGACTACGTTAGGGCGACGAATTACGATAATACGCAATTGTCTTTGATACAAAGACGGCTATGTAGCTAGCTAAGAAGAAATTGCTAAGATCAGACAAATCAAACCGTTGTACTATACTGAAATGTAATGAAAAGTTATACTACCTGGGAGCGAAGTACGAAAATGCGACCGCTCGCTCCAACCCGAAGTAAAGACATGTACAACTAACCTGTGGGGACACATAATTTCAATCCATTTCAAACATCCTATTTTCCCGAACCTTTACCTTAACCCCAAAACTAACCTTAACCCGAAACTTACGCTAGTCCTAAACCTGAACCTCATTCTAACACTAATTCTAACCTTAACCCTAACCCTCTAGAGATAGCGTTTGACCAACTTGTTGTTTTGTTTACTATTCCTATAAGTATAATTAAACACACACGACACAACACACACACACACACACACACACACCACATACCACACACACACACACACACACACACACAACACACACACACACACACAACACACACACAACACACACACACACACACACACACACACACACAGAGAGAGAGTCTGCTGGGTGGGATTTCAGGGTTCACTTACCATGCTCTTGCGCTCAAACACACACACGAACGTATACACAGAGAGAGAGAGAGAGCTGCTGGGATAGGGATAATTTAACCAGAGCATCGGGCCCACTTCTCATGCTCTTACCTCATGCCAAAATGCATACACACACGCACGCATACCAAAACTCTCTCATCCCTCATTCATAATTGGATTTAAAAAATACATGGCGTGGGCATCGGCTGTTATCTGGTGTCGGTTTGAGTCAAGAGGCCTGCCACTCTTCCATTTGCGCTCTCTCCCTCTCCGTCTATCTTTCTTCCCCTCTACCTCGCTCTCTCAGCGCCTCCCTGCGATCGATAGTTAACCTCAACGCAGAACCCAACCAGTACAACAGCAATAAGAAGCTGTTGACAGCTGGCCTGGTGCATACTGTATATAGAAGATGAGCTGGTATGAGCCTTGTGCTGTATGCGTTCTAGTTGGTGCTGTTTGTTGCCGAGCAGAAAAGTCTGCCGATGGTGTGTGTGTCCGATAGACGGCACTGAACGTGTGTGTGTGTCTGCCTCTAAACATGTGTCAAATCAAATCCATTTATTTGTCACATGCGTCGAATACAAGTGTAGACTTTACCGTGAAATAGTTACTTATGAGCCCTTTCTCAACGATGCAGTTAAGATGTAAGAAAATGTATGTGTTTTTGTTGTTGTTGTCTATGTGTGCGTTTGTGTTTCTCTGAATTCCTGTACGCGTGGGTGGACTTCAAAAGGAAGACCTGTCATGTAATTCTCAGTGGATGGAGAGAGTGTGTATTGTTACTGCTGTGGTGTGGCCTTTTGTATTGATGCCTCCCCCTCCCCTTCCATCATAGGATTAGACAGGACTGACAGTCTGGCCGGAGACTGAGGGATGTTTTACTGACCTATAGGGGATTAACTAACTGTGAGTTATGAGCAGAGAGACACGTCAGTAGCAGTGCACCTAACAAGCAGCCCTAATGGACTCATAAACACAGGCCGTAAACCTCAGCCATGACATCACACTGACACATGTATGTTATACACACTGGCCACGTACGTGCACATTGCACACCACACAGGCACTACAACAAACATACTTGTGTCTCTTGAGCGAGAGCCCATGTGCTGCTTCATCTGCTGCATGCCGTGGTAGTCTGTGCTAGATGAGGTCAAAGGGCAGAGGTCCTGTCAGGGCAGCTCCCTCTGCCTGGGGGCACCCGAGAAATCTATGAGACAAAACACCACAGACAGAGGTGTATATTAACTACTGTGGTTCAACACACAGAGCAGAGGTTACATTAACTACTGTTGGTTCAACCACACAGACCAGAGGTTATTAACTACTGTAGTTCAACCACACAGAGCAGAGTTAACTTAACTACTGTATGGTTCAACCACAGACAGAGAGTTATATTAACTACTGTATGTTCAACCACACAGAGCAGAGGTTATATTAACTACTGTATTGGTTCAACCAAACACAGAGCAGAGGTTACTTAACTACTGTAGGTTCAACCACACAGAGCAGAAGTTATTAACTACTGTATGGTTCAAACACAGACAGAGAGTTATTAACTACTGTAGGTTCAAAACACACAGAGCAGAGGTTATATTAACTACTTATGGTTCAACCACACAGAGCAGAGGTTTATATTAACTACTGTATGGTTCAACCAAGACAAGGTTATTAACTACTGTATGGTTCAACCAACAGAGCAGAGGTTAATTAACTACTGTATGTTCAAACACAGAGCAGAGGTTATATTAACTACTGTAGGTTCAACCACACAGAGCAGAGGTTAATTAATACTGTATTTCAACACACAGCAGAGGTTAACTTAACTACTGTATGTTACAACCACACAGACAAGAGGTTACATTAACTACTGTATGGTTCAAACACACAGACAGAGCAGAGGTTACCTTAACTACTGTATGGTTCAACCACACAGAGCAGAGGTTATATTAACTACTGTAGGTTCAAAAACACACAGAGCAGAGGGTTATTATAACTACTGTAGGTTCAACCACACAGAGCAGAGGTTACCTTACACTACTGTATGGTTCAACCACACAGAGCAAGAGGTTATATTAACTACTGTATGGTTCAACACACACAGACCAGAGGTTACCTTAACTACTGTATGGTTCAACAGCACACAAGCAGAGAGGTATATTAACTACTGTATGGTTCAAACACACAACAGAGCAGAGGTTACTATTAACTACTGTATGGTTCAACCACACAGCACACAGACAGAGCAGAGTTTACATTAACTATTGGTTTCCATGGATCAGTTGCTGCGAGAAGGTTATAATTAAATGTGTTATTGTCACATACACCGATCGGTGCAGTGAAAAGTGTTGATTTACAGGGTCAGCCATAGTAGTACGGCGCCCCTGGAGAAAAATTAGGGTGAAGTGCGCTTGCTCAAGGCACATCGACCTTTTCCACCTTGTCAGCTCGGGTATTTGAACCAGCTTTAACACAAGCTACCTGCTCGCTGCTTGATGCTGCAGTGGGGACCTGGCAGTATACTCAGACCAGGGATAACTGACCAGACTGCCCTGGATGTAGGTCAAAAAGTGATCCTGTCAGGTCAAAACACCTTCGGTCCTGCTTACTGCATTCAACTAAGTCACTTTGAATAAACCACCATCTCATTATCGTACGATGATGAGAGAAAACGTTGAAGCCCTTCCAAGCCCCGAGAGCATTGAGAAACACAAGAAATCAATCGATCAGCTCGATCAAACGACAACGGCGTTGATGAGAGGGTGAAGCACCGTTCAGTAGTGTGATCCAAACTGTATGAAGAACAGATGCCAGAACAGTGAGCGGGCAACAGCATCCCAAAAAGAGGGAGATCTACACATGAAACGGTCAAAGGGGCACCGACCGGAGACATGTGTCCGTTTCAGAGATGAGAGGAGACGGGAGAGGACGAAAGAGGAGTGTGGTGTCAGAGAGGGAGAGATGTGTCCGTTTCAGAGATGAGAGGAGCGAGGGAGAGGACGAAAGAGGAGTTTGTGTCAGAGAGGGAGAATGTGTTGCGTGTGTCGAGAGATGAGAGGAGCGGGAGGGGGAGGGGAGGACGGAGGCGAAAGAGGAGTGTGTGTCAGAGAGGGAAGAAATGTGTCCGTTTCAGAGATGAAGGTAGCGAGGGAGAGGACGAAAGAGGAGTGTGTGTCAGAGAGGAGAGAGTGTCCGTTTCAGAGATGAGAGGAGCGAGGGAGAGGACGAAAGAGGAGTGTTGTCAGAGAGGAGAATGTGTCCGTTTCAGAGATGAGAGAAGACGAGGAGGAGACGAAAGAGGAGTGTGTGTGTCAGAGAGGAGATGTGTCCGTTTCAGAGATGAGAGGAGCGAGGGAAGAGACGAAGAAGAGAGTGAGTGTGTCAGAGAGGGAGACATGTGTCCGTTTCAGAGATCGAAGGAGCGAGGAAGACGAAAGAGGAGTGTTGTCCGAGAGGAGAATGTGTCCGTTTCACAGAGATGAGAGGAGCGAGGAGAGGACGAAAGAGGAGTGTGTTCAGAGAGGGGAGACATGTGTCCGTTCAGAGACTCGAGAGGAGCGAGGAGTATGAGACGAAAGAGGAGAGTGTGTCAATAGAGATACAGTGTTCCGTTCAGAGATAAGAGAGCGAGGGAGAGACGAAAAGAGGAGTGTGTGATCGAGAGAGAGAAAACATGGCCGTTTCAGAGATGAGAGGAGCGAGGGACGAGGACGGAAAAGAGGATGTGTGTCAGGAGAGGAGAAACGTAGTGTCCGTTTTCAGAATGAGAGACGAGGGAGCAGAGACGAAAGAGAGCGCTGCGAGAGAGAGATATGTGTGCAATGTGTGTGGTGGTCTACGGTCTCTGTGTCAGTATGTGTGCAGTCTACCTTCTGTGTGTCAGTGAGTGTGTTTGCGGTCTACTTCTGATGTGTCATGTCTGTGCGCGGTCTACTCTTGTTGTGTCAGTTGTGCGGTGGTGTCGTACGTTCTAGTGATGTGGTGCGGTCTACTTCTACTTCTGTCGTGAGTGTCTAGTCTGCTACTTCTGTGTGTCAAGTGTGGGTGTGGTGATTGTGCGTATCTGTTCAGTGGTGTGTGTGTGTCGTATTTGGTGTTATGGGGTGTGGTGTTGTTGCTGGTTCTACTTCTGGGTGTTCTGATAGATGCGGTCATCTCTATGATGTGTGTTGTGCGGCTCTACTCTACTTCTGTGGAGTGTGTGCGTCTACTTCTGTGTGTCAGTGTGTTGTGTGTGTTCGGTCTACCTCTGTTGTGTCAGTGTGTTGTGTGTGTGTGTCGCTCGTTGTGTCAGTGCAGTCTACTTCTGTGTGTCTCAGGGTGGTGTGCTGTGCGGTCTCTTCTGTGTGTAGTGTGTGTTGTGTAGCGTGTGTGTTCTACTGTCTGTGTGTCAGTGTGTGTCGTTTGTGTGTGTGCGTGTGGTGTCTACTTCTGTGTCTAGTGTTGTTCTGTCTACTTCGTGTGTCAGTGTGTGTTGTTATGTGTTGTGTCGCCTGCGTCAGCTTCTGTGCTGTCAGTGTGTGGTCTCTCACAACATTGCTCTCTCCCTACAGTGATCCTACCATTGATTCCCCACAACATTCCAAACCTTACCATTTAAAAATAAAAGAATCTTACCGCAACCCAAAACCCTTGCCTTTCACTTGATTTCTGCTATACCCCACTGGCACGGAACGACTTCCTATGTTTGTTCATCACCTCCGAACAACAACTCATGTCTTCTCCCTCCGTTTATGCCTCTATTACCCTTACTACATGTATCCACTTCTTTCCTTCCCCCCCTTACCTCTTCCAGAAGTTGAAGATGAACCTCGAACACGGAAAGCCATAGGACGGACAACACAGTGGGCTCCTCCCTCTGTGTCTGCCCTTCACTCGCCCCCGTCACATTGCAACTCCCTACTCATTTTCTTTGCACATCGATCATGTGGCTTATAACCAACCCTGTTACCGTTCTCCGCTGTCGACCGGCCCTACTACTCTAGTCTGCCTATTGGACAGCTGAACGGACACCCTAAATGGTGCAGTTTCCCTTCCGGTTCTGCTGACGGTGAAACCGAGATACTGCTATGCCGTTCTCGTTGTTCGTTGTCCGCGTGTGCCTCCATCCCGCTGCTGTGGCTTGTTCTGCTGTGCGTGTGTGAATGTCTCGACGAACACATGTCTTCCCTGCCCTGTGTGTGCCTAAAGCACCAACAATGCTCTCCGTTCCTTTTTCTGGTCGCATCCCTCTACACCCATGGGAGACAAGGCCTCCACGCTCCTTCCGATATGCCGGACATCGGGTACGTGACGAAGGGGTCGTGCTACCACGTCCAATTCTTCCCCTCTCTCTACAGAACAGCGCTTAGTTTAGATTTGATTGAAAGGCCAGCACCTCTTATCCCAGAAGGGACTTACAATACAGTGCATTTGGAAAAGGAAGTTGATATGATATGACGCATTACTGTTAACGGAGCAAATCAAAACACCACGACTCATTAATCCTCTTTCGTCCTCTCCGTCCTCAATCTTGAAACGAATATTCTCCGGCCTCCTCTGACACAGCCGTATCTCCTCTTTCTCCTCCCCGCCTCGCCCCTTCATCCTCCAAACGAGGATCAAACCGTCGTCCACAATTCTCCTACATCAACAACTCCTCTTCTCCTCCCCAATAACAACGTCCCGCTCATCGACGATATCTAATAATTATATCTACTCCTCTCCTTTCTCTCAAGTGAACTGGACACTCCCCTTCCTTCGAACACACAACAACTCCCTCTTTCTCCACACCCCATCGGGCATCCGAGGACAAGAGCCTCAATTCTCTTCATGCATTTCATTACCTAAAACAACACAACACAATAACACGAACACAATGTTTCCTTGGCTCTACGCTCGATCTACTTCGAACCATACCAAAGACTCAAGCCCGACTAGCCACTGTTTGCAAGTATCCCACTTATAAACACTTAAGCCTTCGTACATTCAAGCCTCTCACTCGCATATGCACCAAGCCTCTCTATCAGTGAACATTGTCATAGTCGCTGGGGATGACCAAACAGGTCGCCCCTCAACGAACGACGATCACCTTCCCCTGTTGCGTCCTTCGGATCTGATTGCACCAGGACCCGCTGATCGTCGCTTATCATAAGCCTCCCTGA
>NC_036861.1:2907929-2944852 GCF_002910315.2 Salvelinus sp. IW2-2015
GACTTCAGGCTGAGGAGTAACGTTCACACATCCCTTGTGCTATCACATCCCTTGTGCTAAACATCCCTTTGTGCTATCACATCCCCTTGTGCTACACATCCCCATTGTGCTACAGCATCCTTGTTGCTACACGTACCATAGCGGATCAATAGTGGATCCCCCATTTAGTTGCGAGGTGATGATTTCAAGCCGCACAATATAGCTTTCAGCATCTTAACCAAGACCTCTGCCCTCTTCTTATCATTGACCCCCATCCTCTTGTTCCTCCCTGAGCAACGCACATCGCACACCAAGCACACACACCACACACACAACAACAACACACACCACACACACCACACACACACACACCACACCACACCACCACACACAACAAACACACACACCACACACACAACACACACACACACACACCACACACACACCCACACACACACCACACAACACACACACACACACTCCCTAGGGAAACTAGCGTATGGCTGGCCAGCATTATTAATGCATTCCTGGACGTTGGGAGCACAGCAAACTAAAGAATTAAACAGGACTGAAGGCCAGGAGCTTCTGCACTTGATTTATGATTATGCCCTTTCCGTTTGATAGGAGCCGATAAAGGCTCGTTCTCATTCTTGTCAATAATCCTCTGTGGTAAAAGACTTACATCTGGGTTAAAGTAGAGGGGAAATCCAGTGTCTAAAGGTTACTTCATCCTTTAAATGCGTTGAGGCTCCAATAAGGTGTGGACTTCGACTGATAAGTTATTCCATGTTTGCAGTATAAAAGCTTTCTATGATGATGTACGTGCGGAAGAAAGCGTGTGGAGTTTGTTTCTTCTTACAAATAAATACGAGCTTTTCTACATTAAGTTACGTAGTAATGACGGGTCGTACGTTTCCTAGTGACACCAAATTCCCTGTGGGTTGCAGAGAGATTTATTATGTGAGCTCGCTCATTAATACATAATACGAAGGTTGGTTTACCTAGCTACATCTGAATATGTTTAGGGCTTACTTTCTAAAAAGTTCTGATATTAATTAGTTTCAAGAACCTAAAATTCACGCGTCTCGAAAAATGTGTGATTTATACACCACAAACCCGTGATTGATCCGGAGAGAGTTGACATGTGCTGCTTTGCCTAGGCACGAAATCAACACGACTCCATAACTGTTGAAGCCACTCACTGTCTGGGAGATGCTGCTACCTCAGCAAACTGGTACGACCAAGTCAGACAAAGTTGTTTGTACACAAACAACACACACACACCATCACACCAACTGCATCTGTTTCACCTGTTTGTGCGTTGTCTCCACCCCCCAGCAGGTTGTCTCCCATCCCCCCTCATTATTTCCCTGTGTATTTATACCTTGTTGTTCTCTGTTGTCTGTTGCCATTTGTTTTTTCGTTCAAGCTGACCAGCGGTTCCCTTTGCTTCTGTCTGTTTCTAGTTCTGTTTTCTAGTTTGTCCTGGTTTTGACCATATCTGCCTGACCGCTGAGACTGCCTCTGCGCGTTCTTGTACCTTTTTGGACTTGATCTGGTTTAACTTGACCTCTGCCTGCCACTTGACCTGTCGTTTTGCCTGGCCCTCTGTTCTTGAGTAAATAAACCTTTGTTACTGTTCGACACTTGTCTGCATCTGTGGTCTTCCCTGAAGGTGATACACACACACACCACACACACACACACACCAGACGGCGCATACAACACAGGTCTTGTACAACTAACCTTGTGGGGACACATAATTTCAATCCATTTCAAAATCCTATTTTCCCGAACCTTACCTTAACCCCAAACCTAACCTTAACCCGAAACTTAACGCTAGCTCCTAAACCTGAACCTCATTCTAACACTAATTCTAACCTTAACCTAAACCCTCTATAGAGATAGCGTTTGACCAACTTGTTGTTTGTTTACTATTCCTATAAGTATAATTTAAACACACACACAAACACACCACACACACACACACACACACACACACACACACACACACACACACACACACACACACACACACACACACACACACACACACACACACACACACACACACACACACACACACACACACAGCAGAGAGAGTCTGCTGGTGGATTTCAGGGTTCACTTACCATGCTCTTGCGCTCAAACACACACACACGAACGTATACACGAGAGAGAGAGAGAGAGAGCTTGCTGGGATAGGGATAATTTAACCAGAGCATCGGGCCCACTTCTCATGCTCTTACCTCATGCCAAAATGCATACACACACGCCACGCATACCAAAACTCTCTCATCCCTCATTCATACATTGGATTTAAAAAATACATGGCGTGGGCATCGGCTGTTATCTGGTGTCGGTTTGAAGTCAAGAGGCCTGCCACTCTTCCATTTGCGCTCTCTCCCTCTCGTCTATCTTTCTTCCCTCTACCTCGCTCTCTCAGCGCCTCCCTGCGACGATAGTTAACCTCAACGCAGAACCCAAACCAGTACAACAGCAATAAGAAGCTGTTTGACAGCTGGCCTGGTGCATACTGTATATAGAAGATGAGCTGGTATGAGCCTTGTGCTGTATGCGTTCTAGTTGGTGCTGTTTGTTGCCCGAGCAGAAAAGTCTGGCCGATGGTGTGTGTGTCCATAGACGCACTGATAAAATCCAATTTATTTGTCACATGCGTCGAATACAAGTTAGACTTTACCGTGAAATAGTATATTATTGAGCCCTTTCTCAACGATGCAGTTAAGATGTAAGAAAATGTATGTGTTTTTGTTGTTGTTGTCTATGTGTGCGTTTGTGTTTCTCTGAATTCCTGTACGCTTGGGTGGACTTCAAAAGGAAGACCTGTCAATGTAATTCTCAGTGGATGGAGAGAGTTGTATTGTTACTGGCTGTGTGTGGCCTTTTGTATTGATGCCTCCCCCTCCCCTTCCATCATAGGATTAGACAGGAACTGACAGTCTGGCCGAGACTGAGGGATGTTTTATGACCTATAGGGGATTAACTAACTGTGATTTATGAGCAGAGAGACACGTCAGTAGCAGTGCACCTAACAAGCAGCCCTAATGGACTCATAAACACAGGCGTAAACCTCAGCCATGACATCACACTGACACATGTATGTTATACACACTGGCGCGTACCGCACACACACACACCCACACACACACACACCACACACACACACACCACACCACACAACAACACACACACACCACACACACACACACACACACACACACACACACACACACACACACACACACACACACACACACACACACACACATACTTGTTGTCTCTTGAGCGAGAGTCCCATGTGCTGCTTCATCTGCTGCATGCCGTGGTAGTCTGTGTAGATGAGGTCAAAGGGCAGAGGTCCTGTCAGGGGGCAGCTCCCTCTGCCTGGGGGCACCCGAGAATCTATGAGACAAATACACACAGAGCAGAGGTTTACATGAACTACTGTAATTGGTTCAAACACACAGAGCAGAGGTTATATTAACTACTGTATGGTTCAACCACAGACCAGAGGTTACCTTAATACTGTATGGTTCAACCACACAGAGCAGAGGTTACCTTAACTACTGTATGGTTCAAACACACAGAGCAGAGGTTATATTAACTACTGTATGGTTCAACCACACAGAGCAGAGGTTACCTTAATACTGTTATGGTTCAACCACACAGACCAAAGGTTACCTTAACTACTGTATGGTTCAACCACAGACCAGGGTTACCTTAAACTACTGTATGGTTCCAAACACACAGAGCAGAGGTTATATTAACTACTGTATGGTTCAACCACACAGACCAGAGGTTACCTTAACTACTGTATGGTTCAACCACACAGAGCAGAAGTTACCTTAACTACTGTATGGTTCAACCACAGACCAGAGGTTACCTTAACTAATGTATGTTCAACCACACAGAGCAGAGGTTACATTAACTACTGTATGGTTCAAACACAGACCAGAGAGGTTACCTTAACTACTGTAGGTTCAACCACAAGACAGAGGTTACCTTAACTACTGTAGGTTCAACCACACAGAGCAGATGTTACCTTAACTACTGTATGGTTCAAACACACACCAGAGGTTACCTTAACTACTGTTGGTTCAACACACAGAGCAGAGTTACCTTAACTACTGTATGGTTCAACCACACAGAGCAGAGGTTATATTAACTACTGTATGGTTCAACCACACAGAGCAGAGGTTACCTTAACTACTGTATGGTTCAAACACACAGCGCAGAGGTTATATTAACTACTGTATGGTTCAACCACACAGAGCAGAGGTTACCTTTACTACTGTATGGTTCAACCACACAGAGCAGAGGTTACCTTAACTACTGTTAGGTTCAACCACACAGAGCAGAGGTTATATTAACTACTGTATTGTTCAACCACACAGACCAGAGGTTACCTTAACTACTGTATGGTTCAACCACACAGAGCAGAGGTTTATATTAACTACTGTATGGTTCAACCACACAGAGCAGAGGTTATATTAACTACTGTATGGTTCAACCACACAGAGCAGAGGTTACCTTAACTACTGTATGGTTCAACCACACAGAGCAGAGGTTATATTAACTACTGTATGGTTCAACCACACAGACCAGAGGTTACCTTAACTACTGTATGGTTCAACCACACAGAGTAGAGGTTACATTAACTACTGTATGGTTCAACCACACAGAGTAGAGGTTACATTAACTACTGTATGGTTCAAACACACAGCACACAGACAGAGCAGAGGTTACATGAACTATGGTTTCCATGGATCAGTTGGCTGGAGAAGGTTATGAATTTAAATGTGTTATGTCACATACACCGGATCGGTGCAGTGAAAAGTGTTGATTTACAGGGTCAGCCATAGTAGTACGGCGCCCCTGGAGAAAATTAGGGTGAAGTGCCTTGCTCAAGGGCACATCGACCAATTTTCCACCTTGTCAGCTCGGGATTTGAACCAGCTTTAACGGCAAGGCTACCTGCTGCGCTGCTTGATGTCTGCGTGGGGACCTGTTGTATACTCAGGACCAGGAGTTTTCACTGACCACACGACCCTGACCAGGTCACCACAACCCTGACCAGGAAACACTGTGCCCTGGACTGTACGGTCAAAAGTCGATCCTGGTCAGGTCAAAACACCTTCGGTCCTGTACTGCATTCACTATAAGTCACTTGAATAAACCACCATCTCATTATCGTACGATGATGAGAGAAACGTTGAAGCCACTTCCAAGCCCCCGAAGACATTAGAGAAACACAACGAAACATCAATCGATCAGCTCGATCAAACGACAACGCTGCGTTGATGACGAGGGTGAAGCACCGTTAGTAGTGTGATCCAAACTGTATGAGTAGCAGATTGCCAGAAACAGTGAGCGGGCAACAGCATCCCAAAAAGAGGGAGATCTACACATGAAACGGTCAAAGGCACCGACCGCGGAGACATGTGTCCGTTTCAGAGATGAGAGGAGCGAGGGAGAGGACGAAAGAGGAGTGTGTGTCAGAGAGGGAGAAGATGTGTCCGTTTCAGAGATGAGAGGAGCGAGGGAGAGGACGAAAGAGGAGTTTGTGTCAGAGAGGGAGAAATGTGTCCGTTTCAGAGTGAGAGGAGCTAGGGAGAGGACGAAAGAGGAGTGTGTGTCAGAGAGGGAGAAATGTGTCCGTTTCAGAGATGAGAGGAGCGAGGAGAGGACGAAAGAGGAGTGTGTGTCAGAGAGGAGAAATGTGTCCGTTTCAGAGATGAGAGGAGCGAGGAGAGGACGAAAGAGGAGTGTGTGTCAGAGAGGAGAGACGCAGAGAGACTCCCTGCCAGTTGAGGGTTTTTGTTTTTGCATTATTAAGGAAGAGGGAGTGATAGCTGGAGCCTGTGAGAGAGAGAATGTGTGTGTCTGTGTGTCAGTGTGTGTGTGTGTGTGGTGTGTGTGTGTGTGTGTTGTGTGTGTGTGTGTGTGTGTGTGTGTGTGTGTTGTGTGTGTGTGTTGTGTGTGTGTGTGTGTGTGTGTGTGTGTGTGGATGCAGTCTACTTCTGTGTCAGTGTGTGTGTGTGTGTGTGCGGTCTCCTTCTGTGTGTCAGGTGTGTGTGTGTGTGTGTGTGTGCGGTCTACTTCTGTGTGTCAGTGTGTGTGTGTGTGTGTGCGTGTGCGGTCTACTCTGTGTGTCAGTGTGTTGTGTCCCATTGATTCCCCCACAACATTCCACAACTCCTTACCAGCTAAAAATAAAAGGAATCTACCGCAACCCTAAACTCTGGCCTTCACTGATTTCTGCTATACTCCACTGGGCGGAAGGAATCTCCCATGCTTCTCATGTTTTCCCTCATCAATTTCCACTGTATCCATTTCCTCCTACTAGAAGAGGAGGAAGTAGAGACCACTCCTGAGACAACAGGGCTGTGTCTGCTATCACTCCCGTCACTTGAATCCATTTTCATTCGCATCGATTGGCTAAAACCTCGGACTTACCGTGCCAACCGAGTCCCTATTGGATAGCTGACCTGTGAGTGGTCTGGGTGATGTGTGTGTGGTGTGTGTGGTGTGTGTGTGTGTGTGTTGTGTTGTGTGTGTGTGTGTGTGTTGTGTGTGTGTGTGTGTGTGTGTGTGTGTGTGTGGGGTGTGTGTGTGTGTGTGTGTGTGTGTGTGATTGGCCCAGCGTGACAGATGGAGACACAAGGCTAATGGACATGTGATGGAGGTGGGCTACAGTCAATTTCCTCTCTCTACAGAACACGCTTATGTTTTAGATTTGATTGAGCAGACCCTCTTATCCCGGGGGACTTACAATAAGTGCATTTGGAAAAGGAAGTTGATATGAATGACCGCATACTGTAATACGAGCAAATAAAACACAAACTAATTGTAAGTAACAATCCCAATGCTGCATGAAGAGAGAAAGGAGAGAGAGTGTGTCTCCATGCATGTGTGTTTTGGAGCTCAGACAGCGAACACTACACACACACACACACACACACACACACACACCTAGAGAGAGACACACCACACGTATTACCGAAACACACACACACGATACAGACACAACATGTTCCTCTGGCTAGCTCATCTATTTCCCTACAGACTCAAAGACACCACTGTTGAATATACTATAACACTGAAGGCTTTAACAAGCCTCTTGCGCAACGCACAGTCCTAACAGCATGTCATGTGCTGGGATGAGAGGGTCATTTGTATAGAGTGAGACAGGATGCTGATCTGCTGTCTATATCCTACTATCTCCAGGCCCTGTTATGCAGTAGATATAGTTCTGAGAGCGCTTGTTAGGAAGAGGAGAGGATGTGAGTCTAATACTGTAAGGGTGGCTGACGTGTGTGTGTGTGTGTGTGTGTGTGTGTGTGTGTGTGTGTGTGTGTGTGTGTGTGTGTGTGTGTGTGTGTGTGTGTGTGTGTGTGTGTGTGTGTGTGTGTGTGTGTGTGTGTGTGTGTGTGTGTGTGTGTGTGTGTGTGGTGTGTGTGGGGTGTGTTGTTGTGCCTCTGCAATTTGATGGCATTCCTGAAGGAGGTTTCACCGCAGACAAGATGAGCTGCGACTGTCTCCCTCCTCCACCTCTTCGCCCACACTAGTCCGTCCGGCCCTGAATGGCGGGATTGAGCCCTTCCCCCATCAAGAATCGCCCTCCCATCCAACCAACGTTTCCCCCAACTCTCTCTGTCCTTCACATCGCTCACACTCCCATGTAGCCTATTTCACATAACAACCAAAGAAAAACTAAAGTACTGTTCTTTACTGTACCTGACAGTTAAACACAACATTCCTGCAGTACTGCATGTACTGTATGTATAAAAATAAARCAACATTTTGTCGGAGTATGAGCCTAATGGAAGACAGTGGCAATCTCTAAGGGAGGCTTTTACTGTATAAAGTATTAAGACATGAAAGAGCATAAGCTTTAAGCTTTAATAATACATTATATAAGGCTGGTGGTACTGAGTCCCATAGGAGCGTCTGTATGTAGTGGGGTACACTTTGTTGAACATAATGTGTGGTTATGCTCTTTCATGTGTGGGGGGAGGCTGTGTGTTGTATGTGTGTTTACAGTGTGTGTGTGTGTACAGTGTGTGTGTGTGTGTGTGTGTTTAGTGTGTGTGTGTGTGTTTAGTGTGTGTGTGTGTGTGTGTGTGTGTCTGTGTCTACACCTCTGTGCAGTAGAGTGGAACTTCTGTTTGTTTTGTTGTGTGAGGGTAAAGGTGAACTCTATCCTCCAGATTGGTTAGAGAACAGTAAATAGGAAAGATGTATAAAAGATGTGATGGCTATGGTTACTAAGCATCTGCACCTGTTCTTTTGAGGCAATAAAAGACTGCCCCTCCCTTTGAGTTGTATTGCCTCGATATTAAAATAATAGGTGAAAACATCGCAGCACATCAGACGCTAAGTAAGTGGCATATGAAATAGAGGGTTTGCATCCCAAATTGCACCCTATTCCCTATACTGTGCACTACTTTTGACCAGAGCCCTATGGGCCCGGGTCAAAAGTAGTGCACTAAAAAGGGAATAGGGTGCCATTTGGGAGACATACTGTGAGATTTACAGGAAGCAGAGCAGACAGCGTGTGAGGGCGGCAGGCCTCAATCAAACTAGATGATTTATGAATCAAATCAATCCTGCATAACACTCTGATTCCATTTCCTGTCGTCTGCATTATCAGTCAAACCTGAACAAACTGTTAATGATGAATATCATATATCATAATATAAATATCATAATATGACACATCCACGACGCATTGAGAAACGGCTCCTGTCGGCTACAGAGCTGTGATCCTTTRTCATTACGCTCCGCAGGACTTCAATCAAGCATTTGTTAGCCCTAAGATGGCTATCTGTCTCCGATARATCCCATCCGTAATCACCTACCCAGGGGGAAACTGGAGACAAAATGGCCGCCGCTGCGCTAATCACGCTAACGCTAACTGCCCTCAGAATCAATGCAAACCAAATCAATCCAGTCAACGTTGTTAGCCATCACTTAGAGCCAGTTAGCACAAAACAGAGCAACAGACTTTAATACTTGTTTTTCATTTAGAAAGCCTAGCTTTTTTTCTTGGTTTATTCCCTCGTTTCTTGGCAGCCGTTTAGCCCGTCAACGCCACTGCTGTGTGACTAACGTTGTCAGAGTCGTGCAAGAGAGGGAACGAGAGGAAAACGAGGGAGTCATTTGATCATGCAAGAGAGGAAGCGAGAGGAAAATGAGGGAGTCATTTGATTCATTTATCCGCCCCAAACCCCCCTAGAAATTTGATAATTGGGTGACCCCCTTACGCATACCCATTTTGATTCCAGGATGGCACAGTGAGCGACTGGCATTGCCAGGATTGTTTGTGTAGAGCGGACATGTCGGTGGGCATGTGGTTMGAGCTACGACAAGCGAGGGACACAAACACACTCGTTCAAAATGAAATGACACAGGGCCAGGACACACATGTCCAATGACACACAGGGGCACAGTGGCGCCCAATCGTCCAGTCCAGTCCTCCTTTTCTCTGGGCTGGAGTCCAATCAGCAAGCCCCTATGAATGCACACTGTGACCACATAGCAGGCCTATGTGAAGACGGGAGTGAGTTCGGCTTTGGTGGATACAAATAGGGGTAATATGGAGAAGTGCTCTGATGCTGATCATTATTCTGTGAGAATCCAAAGTCCCCCATGTCTACAGAGGTCAAACATCTCTCAGTACATGTAAAACCTTGGATAACATCTACATTATGTGAATTAAGATGGGGGTTGCTCTCTCTCTCTTTCTGTCTCTCTCAAAGCGGGCTATTCTCCTCTTCCTCTGTACTCAAAGAAGAAATGGGTGTGTGTGTGTGTATGTGTGTGTGTGTGAGGTTGTCAGCTGGCTAAGCGTCTGTGCAGGGTGAAGGGTCTCCTACCACAGTGGCAGCAGCTCAGGGTGTTGAGACGAGCCATGGGTGTGTGTGTATGAGAGAGAGAGAGAGAGTGTGTGTGTATGAGAGAGAGAGAGAGAGAGAGAGAGAGAGAGAGAGAGAGAGAGTGTGTGTGTATGTGTGTGTGACTGTTTGTGTGAGCGACCGTGTCTGTGTCTGCATGTGTGAGCAGCAGCAGGGGCTCCCATCAGGCCTGTCAGCAGGCTGTCATATCGCCCCCTTGGCTGACTAGAGGACAGGGTCAGGCAGAGGGGGAGGGAGGGAGGGAGGAAGGAAGGGGGGAGGAAGGAAGGGGGGGAGTGGCCATTTAAGGGAGTCCTTTGGTATACAGGGCTTTAATGTATAGACAGCCAGACGTGTGTGTATGTGTGCACGCTTGCGCATGTGTATCGCATGTTCTCTCTCTCTCACACACACACACGCAGGCCCTATAGGGATAAGCAGGCGGAGGCTGGAGCAGATGATTAGATGATTACATGGATGGTTTGAGTGTCTGATTGCTGCTCTGCTGTCTTCCCTCCCCTGATGGAGGGTGTGATGAAACTGGATGTTGTGGAACAAATCAGTCAAATGACACGCTGCTAATTAGTGCTAGTTTACGCCGTGTGTGTGTGTGTGCAGCCGTGCATGCGTGTATGTTTATGTGTGTGTGTGTGTGTGCGCGGATGCATGCGTGTATCTCACTGCTCTCAAGTGTGTGTGAGTGTGTGTGTTTCTCACACAGCTCCAAACATCCAGTAAATCCCAGCTCTGAGCCATGACAGTGTGTCTGAGATAAGGGAGATGCTAAAGCCATTAACTCCAGCCAGAGGAGGAAGAGAGGAGCGCTAGATGAGTCAAAGAGATGAGAGGAAGGAGGGGAAACCTACTCCGCCTCCTCTGTCAGAGGGAGTGAAGGGGTAAACTGTCTGCCTGGTTCCTAGAGTAACAGAGAGGGCGAGAGATAGACGGGGAGGGAGGAGAGAAAGAGGACGGTGGAGACAGCAATACAGAGAGACAGAGAAGGGAAAGGGAAAGGGGGATACTCAGTCAGTTGGACAACTGAATGCGTTCAACTGAAATGTGTCTTCTGCATTTAACCCAACACCTCTGAATCAGAGAGGTGCGGAGGGCCGCCTTATTCGACGTCCATGTCATTGGGAAAGAGAGAAAGAGTGATGAAAATGAGCTCACTTGGATTAATGATGACGGCAAGTGAGGTGGAGGTAGAGCGAGGGTGAGACGGAAAGGAATAACAAGTCAGAGCGACACCTTTCTCGCCGGTTGGTCCCCTGGGCATGTGATTCTCCCTCTCTCTTCCACGCTCTCTCTCACCCCTCCAACACTCCTTCCTCCACAAACAGACCTTTTCTCTCTCTCTCTCCTCTGACAGCTTACTAATGAGAGACCTGACACACTGAGACCGAGAGAGAGGGAGATTGTTCTGACAGAGCTCAGCGTTCCTCCTGCATATGCATGCATCCATCTATAATGATCCTGCTTCTGCTTTATCTCCACTTTGGCTAAGCACTGTTTTACATGTCAGCAAATCCAGTTGTTTCACTAAAATTCACATTAAATTATGACGAATAAGGGGAGAGAACACCACACACACATTGGTGCACACACAACCACACACACACACACCCTGGTGTATACCACACACTGGTGTACACACACACACACACACACACACACACAGACACACATGGGTGTATACACACACACACACACATTGGTGTATACACACACAACTGGTGTATTACATACACACACACACATTTTGTGAATATATGCACGTTCAGTTACACGTGCACACACACACACACACACACACACACACACACACACACACACACACACACACACACACACACACACACACACACACACACACACACACACACACACACACACACACACACACACACACAGACACCACACACCAAAGATCATCACACAACAACACCACTCAGCTGCTGACAGGGCACTGTACAAACAAGAGTAATAATGACTATATATTGATTGGTGATGGAGAGAGAAAGAGTGATTATATTAACCAGTAGACTGGTTGGGGAGTATAATTATACTGGCCTGGGGGACTGAGGTAAGCCCTCTAGAATCCCATGTAGACACACAACTGGTGAACAGAGCTGCTGACAGGGCACTGTACAAACAAGAGTAATAATGACTATATATTGATTGGTGATGGAGAGAGAAAGAGTGATTATATTAACCAGTAGACTGGTTGGGGAGTATAATTATACTGGCCTGGGGGACTGAGGTAAGCCCTCTAGAATCCCATGTAGACACACAACTGGTGAACAGGCCGAGGGTGAGGATCAAATGTGGAAAGGCTATGTACTTTAGCCAGCAAGTATAGAGGTGGTGGTGAAGAACAGGCACAACATACAAAACACCTTGTATTCTATTACTAGGGGGATGGGAGTTATTCCTGAACACAAGGATGAGCAGGACAAACTGYGTCATTAGATAAATATTTCACACAGCACATTCTGTACACTGACACGGACAGACACATCCAACTTGGTAAACATGCCAATTTCCCCTTTTAGGTTATCTGAAGAGTGGAAAGAGGAGAGTCATTACTGCACCAATCTAATACAGAAGCACACACTGCCATTACGTTCTGCATCTTTATCTCACATGATTCAATTACAGCCTCCTCAGTTAGCTGCACAAACGAGAGAGAAAAAGATTGAGAGAGATAAATAAATAAATAAATAGGGAGTGAAAGAAAGACAGAGACACGTACTGTAGACACAGAGTTCAAAAAAGAGAGAGAAATAATGGGAAAGAAAGAGAGGGCGATGTATTTCCTCTTAGTAAAATCAACCCCTCAACTTCATTTCAAGCCTGGCTGCACCAAAATGGGCCAATTTGCCCCTAGTGAGGATATAGAAAACTCCAGCCCTAGTTTGACCTGATTTCTGAAGGACCTTTTCTCTCCAAGCCAATGGAAAATATGGAACATCGTCATTATCCATCATTAGTTAGTTAGTTCAGAAGTAAAATGAAATTGAGATGACAATATTTCAATTTTCGTGGCGGTGAGCAGAAAAGATGGGACGACCCTCCAGGAGCGACGGTAAAGGAAGGCAGCCTTCCTGATGCGGTATTTCCGAAGGTAATAGTATGTCAAATTAAGTGCCAATTATTCAGTTATTATCTGCCATAGGGCAGTCGTCTGAATGGATGGTTATGGSGCTATCATGCTAGCTCACATTGAGGTATGTGATCGTTTAATAACTTCTTAGGGCTAGGCCCTTTTTTTCTCCATTTCTTCCTGAATGACGTGCCCAAAGTAAACTGCTTGTAGCTCAGGCCCTGAAGCCAGGATATGCATATAAATGGTACCATTGGAAAGAATACGCTTTGAAGTTTGTAGAAACTTTAAAATAATGTAGGAGAATATYACACAATAGATATGGTAGGAGAAAACCTAAAGAAAAACCAACCAGAATTCTTTTTTTGAGAGACCATCCTCTTAGAAATCCAAGAGAAAGGTCATATTGTAAATTAGCTCCCTGCAATTCCTATGGATTCCAAGTGATGTCAGAAGTTTATGTTCAAGGTTTCAGGCTTGTAACTTCAAAAACGAATAAGAAATAGCAGTTTTAGTAGAAGGACACAGTCTTGGAAATCCGTGTTTGCGCGCGCCGTGAAGAAATTATGCACCTGCTAAAATCGARTTCCTATTGAACGTACTTATTTCCGAAATAAATATTATTCTTTGATTACATTTTAGGTTATCTGAGGAGTAAATAGATATGCATTTTGAGTTGTTCTAACAAAGTTTAGGGGTAGATTTTCGGATTCCTTTCTCTGCAAGTTGAACGAGCGGATTACTCAAATCGATGGTGCCAACTAAACTGACTTTTCGGGATATAAAGAAGGATTTTATCTAACAAAACGACACATGTTATAGCTGGGACCCTTTGGATGACAAATCAGAGGAAGATTTTCAAAAAGTAAGTGAATATTTCATCTTTATATGTGAATGTATGAAACCTGTGCCGGTGGAAAAATATTTTGATGTGGGGAGCCGTCCTCAAACAATCACATGGCATGTTTTTGCTGTAATAGCTACTGTAAATTGGACAGTGCAGTTCGATTAACAAGAATTTAAGCTTTCAGCCAATATAAGACACTTATATGTACCTAAATGTTTAAAATCCATAATGTTTATTAGAATTTATTTGAATTGCGCGCCCTCCAGTTTCACCGGAAGTTGTCTCGCTAGCGGGACCCCGATCCTTAAGAAGTTCACATTCACAATCAGKTACACTTCCTAATCCTAACTTTGACCATTTGGAAGAAACTCTTAACTGATTTCAGATCGGTATCTATGGGGCAACTTATGTGATTTTGACAGCAGGCCAGCCTTTACTTTTCTGTACCCAATTAGTGTCTAGAGCCAGCTGTAGCAGCAGTTGCACTGTCTAAGCTTTTAAATGAGTGGGGTTTGATGTAACTGGCCTTTAGAAGGGATCTCTGTTCCCTTTAGCTATGGCTGTAGCTCTAGCACAGCACCACAGGGCTCCACAGAAGCACTTTACACATAACTCATCATTGATTTGGCAGGACTGAAATCTCATCCTTTCTTGCTCTATCTTATCGAATTTCTCTCTCACCAGCTCACCCCTTATATCCTTCTCACTATATACCTCTCTCCCTTTTTCCATCCTCTGTTTCCCTCCCTTTCTCTTTCGACCCCCCCCTCGTCTAGGTTCAGAGACTGCATGGCTTTTTCGCTCTCCTTCTCCTTCTTCTCTCTCTCTCCTCCCTGCGGCCCCCTCTCTTTTCCGTCAGATGAGAAATACAGCTCTGTGAGAAGCAGGCGTTTGATGAATGGCACTACTACTGATCTCCCTGGTTTCTGCAGCGCTCGCCTTGTCTGCAGGCGCCTGGAACCCGTTCACCACCAGGCGCCTGCTGCCCGGTCTGGGAGAGAGAGATGAGCGAGAGAAAGACAGAGATACAAAGACAGAGCGAGAGACAGAGAGACAGAGGGAGAGAGAGACACAGACAGAGAGAGAGAGAGCGAAAGACAGAGAGACAGATCAAGATCTTGCTATGGCCAATAACATCCCCGTTAGGGAGCATTTCTCCTTTGCCAAGATAATCCATTCACCTAACAGGTGTGGCATATCAAGAAGCTGATTAAACTGCAGAATCCTTACACAGGTGCACTTTGTGCTGGGGAATAAGAGGCCCCTCTAAAATGTGTGGTTTTGTCACACAACACAATCCCACAGATGTGTCAAGTTTTGAGGGAGCGTGGAATTGGCATGCTGACTGCAGGAATGTCCACCAGAGCTGTTGCCAGAGAATTTAATGTTCATTTCAAAATTGTCCAAATTGTCATGGACTCCAGTCACCCAAGTCATAGACTGTTTTCTCTGCTACCGCACGGCAAGTGGTACCAGAGTGCAAAGTCTAGGTATAAAAAAAGGCTCCTTAACAGCTTCTACCCCCAAGCCATAAGACTTGTGAACAATTAATCAAATGTCCACCCGGACTATTTGCATTGACCCCCGCCCCCCCCACCCCCTTTGTTTTTACCTCGACTAACCTGTACCCCTGCACATTGACTCAGTACCGGTATCCCCTGTATATAGCCTCGCTATTGTAATTTTATTGTGTTCACGGTCTACACCTGTTGTATTCGGCGCATGTGACAAATACAATTTGATTTAATTCTTTACCATGAGCCGCCTCACTTACTGAACGTCGTTTTAGAGAATTTGGCAGTACGTCCAACCGGCCTTACAACCGCAGACCACAACAACGCCAGCCCAGGACCTCCATATATGGCTTCTTCACCTGCGGGATGGTCTGCGATGAGCCACACGGACAGCTGATGAAATTGAGGAGTAATAAAGTCCGTAATTTCCTTATATGAACAGTAACTCAGTAAAATCATTGAAATTGTTGCATTTTGCTTTTATATTTTTGTTCAGTATAGATTCTGAACCCGAAGAGAGGAAGGATTATGAGAGAGAGAGTGAAAGGAAGAAAGACAAAGAAATAACAATATATATATATATCAATCGATCCCAGAGCCAACAACTAGCCCTTGAAACCTACGGTGGAGAAATTACAAGATTATGCTCTAATGCTGTTATTGCATCAAACGGTTGTTTTATTCAACAGAATAAGGGGTTGTTAGAACGCTCATCTGTGTGTGTTCTGCTGAGGATGGGCCTCTAGAAGATTTACGATGTCTTTGGGTGATACCGCATTCCAGAGCATGAGTTAATGTTTCTGTTCTTTAAGGTACCAGGGAGAGATGACTCCAGGGCCAAACCCTGGTCTCTACACAATGAGATACTGTCTGCTGTGAATTTTAAGTATCTTTCATACAAATCTTAACCTTGTGACCCATTCCATACATCTGTTGTTTGTCATGTAGCCTGAAGTGGGTGTATCTTGGCTATAAAATACRGTTCTAACTGAGGGTGATTTGTCGACCAGCCATCATTAACGTAGAGCACTCAATTGATTCACTTTATATGTGTGTGTTGTATTGACATGCTCCCTTATTAATAAGTGAATAAAGATTTAGTTTAAGTATAACTCTGACTTGTGTGATAAGTTTGTCTCTCCTCATTTGATAGTAAAGAAATTAACCACAACATTTGGCGACGGGGATGGGGATGTGAATCTTCACTTCGTGACCGCTCCTGTTGCGCATGTGAGAATCTCTGCGGAGAAACACTTGAACCTTTAATTGAGGCTATTTTCTGGGAATTTGTGTCGTTATTATGTGCCAGATGTTATGACTACAGACAATTGTAATTGGGTTATTAGCGGGATTTCTTCGTCATTTCAATAGCATTGGATCTATAGCATGGGGTTTCTGATTGTAATTCGACTATTGGTATGTTTTGCCTGGACGGATACGGCCGCCAGTGTTTGTTAATTTATTCYCCATAAATAGCGAGGCGATTTCGTTGTAATACGTTGTCTGTTGCCAAAATGGTCTGCTGAAATAACATTGAGAATGGAGTCTTATTTAAATAACTGAATCAAAGAAGAGACAGTTACCTAAATCGAATGAATTCTAATAATAGCGGATAGGTAATAGCGATATAACTAAACATGGGTATTAAATATTGCATGATAAAACTAGGCTATAATCGAAGTTGTGGGTGGTAAATGGCTGTAGTATTGTGCCCACCGAAATGTGTTTTTTTTCATCTTATGGATTGACTGATGTATTTTATAAATTTGGCGCATTACATGTTACTTTTAAAGTCTTGGACATTTCATAAGTGTGAAGCCGAAAGAGAAGAGACCAAGTTTGTTTTTAACCTTACGATAGAGGTAAATGCTGAATGTTGTTGAGAATGGGTTATGTATCGTTTTTTCCTACTGGTAACAATACAAGAGCTGGTGAAAGCGAGTCGTGCTCGCTAGGCTATATCGGGCTGTAAGGGATTCAGTGGGACATTTGCAGTAGAGGTCTGAATAGCTGAATCGGAAACGTTCTGTGATAATTTCTGATTACTGTTGCTGGGTTTTATAGATCGGTAACACCAATGAATTTGAGCAGGAAGTTAATGTATTCCAACAGTATAATCTGTTTCCATTACGTGGAACAATGTCCGGTCAGTGGATATCAGTTAGAGTTTGAGTTTATTTTATTTTTACAGGGACAGTGCACATTAATCAACGTTTCAGTAAAAGTGCCGGTTTTAGCCAGCCGGCTAATTTTCAACCACAGTCCCTGGGCAGGTTATTAAAAACAATTACAATAACAATACAGACAATCAAGGAGCAGTGAGCACACGCAGAGCAACATAGAACAAGCAACACGTACAGTGGCTTGCGAAAGTATTCACCTCCTTGGTATTTTTCCTATTTTGTTGCCTTACAACCTGGAATTAAAATATATTTTTGGGGGGGTTTGTATCATTTGATTTACACAACATTTTGAAGATGCAAAATATTTTTCATTGTAAAACAAACAAGAAATAAGACAAAAAAACTGAAAACTTGAGCGTGCATAACTATTCACCCCCCCTCCAAAGTCAATACTTTGTAGAGGCACCTTTTGCAGCAATTACAGCTGCAAGTCTCTTGGGGTATGTCTCTATAAGATTGGCACATCTAGCCACTGGGATTTTTGCCCATTCTTCAAGACAAAACTGCTCCAGCTCCTTCAAGTTGGATGGGTTATGCTGGTGTACAGCAATCTTTAAGTCATACCACAGATTCTCAATTGGATTGAGGTCTGGACTTTGACTAGGCCATTCCAAGACATTTAAATGTTTTCCATTAAACCACTCGAGTGTTGCTTTAGCAGTATGCTTAAGGTCATTGTCCTGCTGGAAGGTGAACCTCCGTCCCAGTCTCAAATCTCTGGAACACAAACAGGTTTCCCTCAATAATTTCCCTGTATTTAGCGCCATCCATCATTCCTTCAATTCTGACCAGTTTCCCAGTCCCTGCTGATGAAAAACACCCCCACAGTACGATGCGGCCACCACCATGCTTCACTATGGGGATGGTAGTCTTGGGGTAATGAGAGGTGTTGGGTTTGCCCCAGACATAACGTTTTCCTTGATGGCCAAAAAGCAAATMTTTTGTCTCATCTGACCAGAGTACCTTCTTTCATATGTTTGGGGAGTCTCCCACATGCCTTTTGGCAAACACCAAACGTGTTTGCTTATTTTCTTCTTTAAGCAATGGCTTTTTTTCTGGACACACTTCTGTTAAGCTTAGCTCTGTGGAGTGTACGGATTAAAGTGGTACTATGGACAGATACTCCAATCTCCGCTGTGGAGCTTTGCAGCTCCTTCAGGGTTATCTTTGGTCTCTTTGTTGCCTCTATGATTAATGCCCTCCTTGCCTGGTCCGTGAATTTTGGTGGGCGGCCCTCTCTTGGCAGGTTTGTTGTGGTGCCATGACCTTTCCATTCTTTAATAATGGATTTAATGGTGCRCAGTGGGATGTTCAAAGTTTTTTATATGTTTTTATAACCCATCCCTGATCTGTACTTCTCCACAACTTTTTCCCTGACCTGTTTGGAGAGCTCCTTGGTCTTCATGGTGCCGCTTGCTTGGTGGTGCCCCTTGATTAGTGGTGCTGCAGACTCTGGGGCTTTTCAGAACAGGTGTATATATACTGAGATCATGTGACAGATCATGTGACACTTAGATTGCACACAGGTGGACTTATTTTAACTAATTATGTGACTTCTGAAGGTAATTGGTTTCACCAGATCTTATTTAGGGGCTTCATAGRAAAGGGGGTGAATACATATGCACGCACCACTTCTCCTTTAATTTATTTTTTGAATTTTTGAAACAAGTAATTTTTTTCATTTCACTTCACCAATTTGGAACATTTTGTGTGTGTCCATTACATGAAATCCAAATAAAAATCTATTTAAATTACAAGTTATAATGCAACAAAATAGGAAAAACGCCAAGAAGTGGTCGAAATAACTTTTGCAGGCACTGTAGCACGCAAAAAGCAACAAAACAATACATAAAATCAACAAAGTGTTTCCATGCTCACCAGCTACAGACAACATGGAAAGTGGCAATACACAGCTAGGGATTATTTTCACAAGTGTGATTGGCCTCTAGCTATGTCCTCATGTTATTTTTGAAGGTGTGATAGGTGGTACAGTTGTGTGTCTGATGGAGGGTATTCCAGACATTGGAAGCTCTCACAGAGAAAGCAGATTGACTAAAGATCCTTTTCCTTAAGGGACCTTGTGGATCTGCAGCCATAGATTTGGGTTTTCTGTTTAACAAAAGTACAGAGTGGAGGGGGAGCCAGGCCATTTAGGATCTTGAATACAAGACATGCGTCGGTGTATTGCAGAAGATTTTCCAACTCAGGAGCTCATGCTTTCTGAGGATGTAACAGTGATGATGGCTATTGGGGTTCCTATCAAGCACTTTGAGAGCCTGTTTGCAGACAGACTGAATGGGTTTTAATGTTGTACAGCAAGCTTGGGCTCAACTAGTCAAGCAGTGTGTTAAGTGGGGGAGTTCATAGATTTGAAGTACAGTTTTGCTACCTCTGTAGTCAAACAATTTCGTATATATCGGAAATTAGCTAGGTTGGATTTGGTTATTTGAGTTACCTTTTTCACCTGCTTTTTAAAAGAGAAGTTGAAATCAAGTAGTACTTAAGTACAAGGTACTTAAAAGGTACTTAAAACCGGATACCACCTGGAGCTTTTCCCCTGACACATAGACATCTGGCTTAGCAGCATCAGTTGCCCTCTTTGTGAGGAACATGCAGACAGTTTTTTTCACTTTGAGATGCAAACATGGGTCACTGAGCCACTTTGTAACCTGGACCATTACAGTAGTGAGTTCTTGTGCAGCTTGTTGTTTGCTCTTTGCATGCACATATATCACTGTATCATCTGCATACATTTGAACTTCAGACCCAGTACAGACAGAAGGCAGATCATTCATGTACAGGCTGAACACTATTCATCATCATGGCTAAGAGTGGGCGACAGTTAGTTTTGACTATTACGCTGATGAGACCACCAACTTTTTACAGGTTCTAGATTTGTTAAACAACAGGTTTATATTTTTACTAAATTAATGCAACAGGTTGAAATGATTATATTACTGCAAAGGGATTATGGGTTTGTTTATTGTTTATTTTAAGTGTTGATTTCACTTAATGAAACACTGTATTATCTGATGTGTTTTAAGTAGGATTCTTCCTTCGGGGACTGATGGAAGTCCCCTACAGTATGTATGTTAAGGAGGAGATCACTCAAGTCTCAAAAGTCTCAAACTACTTTTTATTAAATGCCTGGGATCAAATATCACTGATTACTTACGCTGAGAAATTGACTACATTTGCGACAGAATAAAGTATTACATTTAGAGGAGTAACAGGAACAATCTAAGGCAAAACAACTATTACGTATGTTGTTGGACATTGGTCTAGTAACGATACCAGGATCATTTCATATGGTTATGGAAAAGAGAGACCAGTCATATCATATAATATGGGAGTGTATCGTTGGACTCTGTGGCGACATACATGTTGCCGTGTCTAAGGGTAGCACATGATAAATTAAGCGCACATAAATGTTGGGGTAGATTAAAACAAAGAGTTCATGATTTTGAGGGAGTAGTGGACTTATCGTTATTATCAGGTTGTGTTTGTAGTTAAAACCTTTCGGTTGCTGAATCGGTGTAGTATAGTGAATGCTAACAAAATGTTTTGTGTTTTTTTCCGGGAAAATGGGGGTTTCCTTGTCTCTCTTGTAATGTTTCACAAGACTATGGTTTGGGGAGAGCTGTGAGTGAGATTTAGCCCGTGAACTATCAAATTAAATAAAACCTGGGATACGACATGTATGAAATGTTTGACTGTTTTTTATTAATTAGTCTAATATAGTACGAAACACCTCTTTGACGGGTTTGTGTCACGCCCTGATCTGTTTCACCTGTCCTTGTGATTCTCTCAACCCCTTGCAGGTGTCGCTGATTTTCCCTGGTGTATTTATCCCTGTCTCTCTGTGCCAGTTTGTCTTGTATGTTCAAGTCAACCAGCGTGTTTTTCCCGTGCTCCTGCTTTTCTATTCTCTTTTACTAGTCCTCCGGGTTTTGACCTTTGCCTGTTTTTCTGGACTCCATTCCCGCCTGCCTGACCATTCTGCCTCACCATTCTGCCTGCCCTGACCTCGAGCCGGCCTGCCATTCTGTACCTCTGGAACTCTGAACTGGTTTTGACCTTTTGCCTGTCCACAACCATTCTCTTGCCTACCACTTTTGGATTGTTAATAAACATATTGGACTSTAACCATCTGCCTCCATCTGGGTCTCGCCTTGTGCCCTTATYGGTTTGTATGACCTCTGACCTCTGTCCTGACATTCCAGTGTGGTTTGATCACCCTCATTGGAAAGCCATTTGGACACTGAATTTAAGGCCATTTGTAATACTGATTTGAAGGTCATTTGTAATATTGATAATTATTATGAAGTTTATAGTTCTTATACATATTTGTGATTTGAACCAATGGGAAGAAGGAGAGGGCATTACCTTTAACTAAGGGTAGGCGGTCTTAAGTCTATTTTACTATGACCGTATTGGTACAATAATTGTTCTTTATGGCGTTATTAAGGGTAGTGATTCTAATTCGATTTTGTTATTTGAAGTTATTTTGTTTTATTTTTAACCAGTAGTAGTGTTTTTTTACACATTACTCACATTGGGAGTRGTGTCAAAATGGGGGAGGTAACAGTCCTCTGAGGTTTGGATMGAAGTTTACACACCTTGAGTGATATGTGGGAGTGTATTGAGTGATATGTGAAGGACTGTATTGTTGTGGTGTTGTTTGTTCTGTTCTGTTTTGATACAAATCTCACCAAATTAGGTCTGCTGGATTTTGGGGTTTTCTCCCGATGGGTTATAGGTCTAACTTCCTGATCTTGTGGCTCTGTGATGAAGTTGACAATGTGATGGGGAGTATAAGTGTCACGCCCTGACCATAGAGCCTTTTATTCTCTATGTTGGTTAGGTCAGGGTGTGACTANGTTTTTTTACACATTACTCACATTGGGAGTTGTGTCAAAATGGGGGAGGTAACAGTCCTCTGAGGTTTGGATTGAAGTTTACACACCTTGAGTGATATGTGGGAGTGTATTGAGTGATATGTGAAGGACTGTATTGTTGTGGTGTTGTTTGTTCTGTTCTGTTTTGATACAAATCTCACCAAATTAGGTCTGCTGGATTTTGGGGTTTTCTCCCGATGGGTTATAGGTCTAACTTCCTGATCTTGTGGCTCTGTGATGAAGTTGACAATGTGATGGGGAGTATAAGTGTCACGCCCTGACCATAGAGCCTTTTATTCTCTATGTTGGTTAGGTCAGGGTGTGACTAGGGTGGGTTATCTAGGTTGTTTTATGTTTATGTTGGCCTGGTATGGTTCCAAATCAGAGGCAGCTGTTTATCGTTGTCTCTGATTGGGGATCATATATAGGCAGCCATTTCCCAACTGGGTTTTTGTGGGATCTTGTTTTGAGTCAGTGCATGTGGCACCTCAGTACTGCACGGTCGTTGTTGGTTTCTTTTTTTTTCTTAAAAAAAAAAAGTTTCACAAAATTAAACATGTGGAACTCAGAGCACGCACGTCCGTTTATTCTACAGACGATCAGTACAGAAGATTCCACAACTGGACCAAGCAGCGTGCCCGGGAGGAGATGGCACCCTGGTCTTTGGAGGAGGTCGAGGAGAGAATATCCCAGACTTGGGAGGAAGTCTTGGCAAGATACGAAAGCCTGCCGTGGAAACAGACGACAGGAGTGAAGGGAGGACAGTGACGACGCCGGGATTCGCGGCCACAGAGTAAACCCAAAAGACAGCCCACATTTTTGGGGGGGGGGAGGCACACGGGGTGGTCGGCGGAGCCGAGGAATGAGCCAGAGACCATCAGGGAGTCGAAGGAGGAACTCGACGAAAGATTCCGGAGAGAGGTGGTGGCGATGAGAGTGCTGCAGAGCGGGCATGCTGAGGAGCGTCATCTGCACCAGTTTCACGCATCTGGCCTCCAGTGTGCCTCCCCAGTCTGGTACGTCCTGTGTCTCCTCCATGCACCCGCCCTGAAGTGTGTGTCACCGTTCCGGTACAAGTTGTGCCGGTTCTACGCACCAGGTCTCCAGTGCGCCTCCACAACCCAGCACGTCCTGTGCTAGCTCCTTGCACTCACCGTGCGGAGTGTGTCATCGTTCCGGCACCATCTGTGCCAGCTCTACGCACCAGGTCTCCAGTACGCCTCCACAGCCCAGTACGTCCTGTGCCTCCTCCTCGCACTCTCCCTGAAGTGCGTGTCCCCAGTCCGGAACGTCCTGTGCCTGCTCCTCGCACTCTCCCTGAAGTGCGTGTCACCAGTCCGGTGCCACCTGTACCGGCCCCACGCATCAGGCCTCCAGTGCGCCTCCCCAGTCCAGAGCGTCAGGTGACGGTCTCCAGTCCAGAGCTTCAGGCGACGGTCCCCAGTCCAGAGCTTCAGGCGACGGTACCCAGTCCAGAGCTTCCGGCCACGTTTCACAGTCCGGAACCTCCTGAGACGGTCCACAGTCTGGAACCTCCTGAGACGATCCACAGTCCGGAACCTCCTGAGATGGTCCACAGTCCGGAACCTCCTGAGACGGTCCACTGCCCGGAACCTCCTGAGACGGTCCACTGCCCGGAACCTCCTGAGACGGTCCACTGCCCGGAACCTCCTGAGACGGTCCACTTCCCGGAACCTCCTGAGACAGTCAACTTCCCGGGAACCTCCTGAGACGGTCAACTTCCCGGAACCTCTTGCGACGGTCCACGGTCTGGAACCTCCGGCAACGGTCCATGGTCCAGAACCTCCAGCTCCAGGGCAGGAGCCTTCCTCTGCGCCGATTCCCAGTCCGAGCACGGCGTCCAGTCCAGCTCCATGGCAGGAGCCCTTCTCTGCGCTGATGCCCAGTCCAGGCACGGCGTCCAGTCCAGCTCCATGGCAGGAGCCCTCCTCTGCGCCGAGGCCCAGTCCAGGCACGGCGTTCTACCCGGCTGAGTGGGTACTTTGCCCCGCACCGGAGCCGCCACCGATGCTAGATGCCCACCCGAACCCTTCCCTATAGAGTCAGGTTTTGCGGCCGGAGTCCACGCCTTTGGGTGCGATAAACAGCTGCCTCTGATTGGGAACCATACCAGGCCAACATAAACATAAAACAACCTAGATAACTCACCCGTGTCACGCCCTGACCATAGAGAGCCTTTTATTCTCTATGTTGGTTAGGTCAGGGTGTGACTAAGGTGGGTTATCTAGGTTGTTTTATGTTTATGTTGGCCTGGTATGGTTCCCAATCAGAGGCAGCTGTTTATTGTTGTCTCTGATTGGGGATCATATATAGGCAGCCATTTACCAACTTGGWTTTTGTGGGATCTTGTTTTGAGTCAGTGCATGTGGCACCTCAGTACTGCAAGGTCGTTGTTGGTTTCTTGATTTTTGTTTTTTAAAGTTTCACAAAATTAAAGATGTGGAACTCAGAGCACGCTGCGCCTTGGTCCGTTTATTCTACAGACGAWSGTGACAAAAAATAGTTTCAATAGAATGTGTTGTTATTCTCTTTGACACATGTTTAGACATTGGTATTAAGAATAATTGGTAAAAGTAATAATTTATTAAATAGTTAATGCTTGTCTGGATTTCCTCAATCAAAACGAACTGAACTAAACTGTTCTGATCTGTCCTCTCGAGGTTATCATGAAAGGTGACGTCAGTTGGTGTCTTAATGCATGGAAGAGATCATTGGACCGAACAGTGTGTGTACCTCAAAACCCCCTCTAACCGGCTGAAGAAATGGCGTTCAATACGACCCTGTCAGCACCTCTTCTACCAAGAGACCTGAGTCCTGAGCCAGCAACCTGTATGCAGCGTCCAATCGGCATTATCAACTGCTTTTCTCTCATGTCTTTTCTCGTACGAGTGTGACAGGAGTCCACATGGAGTGAGCATGGGGAGAAATATGTTCCAATCTTCTCTTATGTTGCTGGCATACTGGTTGACGAATGGACAAGACATAATGGGTGGTAAAGGTTGTGGTGGCTCGAGACATTGAAATTGGGACATTATCATCCACTTTGAACTGTAAAGCTATCTGAAGAAGACAATGAAGAAGACGCCAGAAGAATCAGTGCCTGAAGGGGGGTGGGGGGAGTTGGTCAACTGTGCCCAAAATTGATTTAGACTTGTCTAAAATTGTTTATTTTGGGGAATCAGGTTGATTGTAGAAGTCTACACACTACATACAATTATGGTAATTTAAATTAAGAATGCATTAAGATACTGATCTGTATTATACTCGTGAAAAGAAAGTTAATAGTAGAATTATAGGATAATTATACTGTATGTGTTACGCCCTGGCCATAGAGAGGTTTTTTATTCTCTATTTTMGTTAGGCCAGGGTGTGACTAGTGTGGGCATTCTAGTTTCTTTATTTCTATGTTGGTGTGGTTCCCAATCAGAGGCAGCTGTCTATCTTTGTCTCTGATTGGGGATCATATATAAGTTGTCCTTTTTCGTTTGGGTTTTGTGGGTAGTTGTTTTCTGTTTAGTGTCTGCACCTGACAGGACTGTTTTCCCCTCTTTGTTATTTTGTTTGAGTGTTTTGAGTAATACATTTATCATGAACACTTACCACGCTGCGCTTTGGTCCACTTCTTCCCATGACCATCGTGACAGTATGTTAATATAAATGTACGTTCTGCCAATGTTGATGTGTGTTAAATTGAGGGTTTTTGATATTGAGTGATAGGACCAATTTGAATCGCTGAGCAATGTCATTGTAAATTTGGGTTGGATAATTAATTGGGTTTTGATTATGATTTGGAAACTGAATGATTTTTAAAACTGATGGATTGGTGAATGGGGAGTGAAACTGATCCTAATCTATTTGACTTATTTCCATTACCAAATTATGTTTTTGATGATAGTGATAACACTCAGGAACTATAGCAGGTGTGGTGTTAATAGCACATAGACTATTGGAGTTGCCTTATAAGTAGTGGAACCATGATGCTTGACTTGGGTCATGTTCATTAGGCACGAACGGAATACATTTGACTTAAACCAGGAGTCGACCTGGATTTGTCCAACAACATATGCTAATTTTAGTTTCTGGGGTGGAAATAMTTATTTAAGTTATAGTTATTTCCACCATGCTGATCCATTGGAGTGTGATGGATAACTAAAGCTTATTTTAATCGAAACTCCATTGTTGCATGAACTCCATTATGTTAATATAAATGTYCGTTCTGCGAATGTTGATGTGTGTTAAATTGAGGGTTTTCGACTTTGAGCGATAAGACCAATTTAAATCAACCTGAAGGGGTTGTATCTTGGCTATAAAATACCTTTTTACTTTTGTCTCGGGGCTCTCAACGAATAATCTGAGGGTGATTCGTCGACCAGCCATCATTAACGTGGAGCACTCAATCGATTCACTTTATATATGTGTGTGTTGTATTGACCTGCTCCCTTATTAATAAGTGAATAAAGATCTAGTTTAAGTATAACTCTGACTTGTGTGATAAGTTTGTCTCTCCTCATTTGATAGTAAAGAAATTAAACACCACAAACCACAATAAAGCCACCTTACCTTCCCCTAGCGTGACTGCAGCCAGCCAGCCGGCCAGGCAACCACTATAACTCCACCAGCCTGAAGCCAGCCATTAAGCTGCCCCAGCGCTGCCCTCCTCAGCAGTAGTTCCACTCTGTCATAGRGTGCCATACCTGTCTGCTCTTTCCATTTAAGCCCCATGTGTGTGGACTCCACGGGGCACTCTGAAATTCTGAACAATGGCATCCAGAGGCGCTGGTTTCATACCTTTCTCCAAATCTGTGGCTAAGAGGGAAGTCATTATCGGGTGAGTGAAGGTGTTTGTGTGTGTGTCAGAAGTCAAGGCAGCTGTAGCGTTGGTGAAAGGTGGCTGGCTGATAAAAATCAGTAAAAAGCTGTTAATTTGAGCGTCAAGGTTCCGAAGGAGGGGGAGAGAGAGAGAGAGAGAGAGAGAGGCACAGAGGGAGATACAGAGAGAGAGATGGAGGGACAGAGATGGAGGGACAGAGGAGGGAAAGAAAATAATCCAGGCATTTTGTTTCTGCTAACTCACACACTTTAACCAGACAGAATGTTGCTTTGCGCTTGAGGGTTCTCCCTCGTTTGCGAGCTAGGTTCAGAAGGTGCACCACACGCACACACACACTCACTGATTAATGTGACAGTGATGTTATTTCAGAGTCTGCAACAAAGTTGCCGCGGTTTTGCAAACCTTTAATATGCCAAGAGAAAAAACACAAATCTCACAAATGGGTATTTTTAATACGATATTTTCTACCGCAGTCACAAACAAGTAATCATCAATTCTACAGTAAGCTGCTTTCCCAAAAGTCTGCAAATGAGTTCACTGTCATCGCAAAAGAATACAGCTGTTGTAGAAACTAGAAATAGCATTGCAAGTGAGGCAATAACAGCTGATTTTTCATGTGTGCATTTATTGAAGTTAGCTAACTCCTCCATTTTGTATCCTGACTCGGTGTGTATATACAGTGCATTTGGAATGTATTCAGAACCCTTAACCTTTTCCACATTTTGTTACGTTTCAGCTTCATTCTAAAATTGATCAAATATCCCCCCCATTAATCTACACACAATACCCCATAATGACAAAGCAAAAACTGGTTTTATACYTTTTTTTWAATTTTATTMATAAAAAAATGAAACAGAAATACCTTATTTACATATGTATACAGACCCTTTGCTATGAGACTCGAAATTGAGCTCAGGTGCATCCTGTTTCCATTGATCACCCTTGTGATGTTTCTACAACTTGATTGGAGTCCACCTGTGGTYAATWCAATTGATTGGACATGATTTGGAAAGGGACACACCTGTCTATATAAAGTCCCACAGTTGACAATGCATGTCAGAGCAAAACCAAGCCATGAGGTCGAAGGAATTGTCCGTAGAGCTCCGAGACAGGATTGTGTCGAGGCACAGATCTGGGGAAGGGTACCAAAAAATGTCTGCAGCATTGAAAGTCCCCAAAAACACAGTGGCCTCCATCATTCTTAAATGGAAGAAGTTTGGAACCACCCAGACTCTTCCTAGAGCTGGCCGCCCGGCCAAACTGAGCAATTAGGGGAGAAGGGCGGTGACCAAGAACCCGATGGTGACTCTGACAAAGCTCCAGAATTCCTCTGTGGAGATGGGGGAACCTTCCAGAAGGACAACCAACTCTGCAGGACTCCACCAATCAGGCCTTTATGGTAGAGTGGCCAGACGGAAGCCACTCCTCAGTAAAAGACACATAACAGCCCGCTTGGAGTTTTCCTAAAGGACTCTCAGACATGAGAAACAAGATTCTTTGGACTGATGAAACCAAGATTGAACTCTTTGGCCTGAATGCCAAGCATCGCATCTGGAGGAAACCTGGCACCATCCCTACAGTGAAGCATGGCGGTGGCAGCGATGCTCCCCATCCAACCTGACAGTGCTTGACAGGTTCTGTAGAGAAGAATGGGAGATACACCCCAAATACAGGTGTGCCAAGCATGTAGCATCACACCCAAGAAGACTCACGGCTGTAATCACTGCCGATGTAAATGTGTTATCCGTTTTTTTGTTTGTAAATTTGCACAAAAAAAATAAAACCCGTTTTTACTTTGTCATTATGGGGTATTGTGTGTATATTGATGCGGAACATTTGTTTTTAATCCATTTTAGAAATAAAGCTGTAACGTAACAAAATGTGAAAAAWGTCAAGGGATCTGAATACTTTCCGAATGCACTGTATGTAATAGCAATGTTCACAGTGAGGCGTCGAATCAGAGAGGAGGTGAACCAGGGTCTGAGGAGTCTCAACTCACTGTAGGGAACACGTTAATGAATGGAGGATGGAGAAAGTGTGGAAGAGTGAAACGGCTAAAGAWAATCGGAGAGAAAGGGAGGGAGCGAGTGAGCAAAAGAAAGAGCGATGACACCAGATTAACGAAGACACACTGAGTGAACAAAATGGCGAGCTTTATTCACATTAAATCCCCAAACACTTATATAACAGTAAGACCATGGTCCTTAAAATGGTTGGAAAGGAAGTGATTTACAATAGAYAGAGAAACAGCCTATGGCTGCTGAGTGTTCCTCCTGCCTTCCTCTAAACGTGTCCTCTGCCTTTAAATATTAACACGGAGCACCGAAAGCAATGTTTTCTAATAATGAGGTTTTCTTAGGGAGAAATGGAGATGTTTTCACCCCAGACATGTTCTAAGTCCCATTTAGAGATGGGAGATGAGGCTGGGCGTCTGGAAGGAAGGAATAGGAATGGTAGTGAACATATGTTGCAGTGTGTGGGTGTCCGTCGCTGCACGCATTTAACCCATTTGTGCCATTTGTGTTTGGAGTGTGTGACGCATGTATGAGTGTGTGTGTGCCTGGGACATGGGTATGACGATGGGAGGACACCCTCGCTGGAGAGGAAAACAAGACTGAGAAAGATAAACTAGAGAGAGAGTGGGGAGCCTAATTCCAATCATGGCGTGTGTGTCTGTGCGTACATAGTGCAAGTGTGTGTGTGTGTGTGTGTGTGTGTGAGAGAGATTAATGGTCTGCGGGCTGCCCGGTTGCGTCCGGACCCTGCGCCTTGAAAGACAACACAGCTAATTGGATTACACTGAGACGGGCCCAGGGGAGGAGAGGGGAATGGCGAGACAGAGGAGAGGACATCTAGACAACAGAGAGGTGTGAGTAATGGAAGTGTATGTGTCAGATTAACAGGGAATCATCCAGCCCCCGGGTCAGCCACCGCCACCTCAGACACACACAGCCCAGAGCCTAGACCCTATAGGCAGAGGCGGAGCTAAAAGGCACCAATGATCGTAAACATATACATGTATTTGTACATAGGGCTTCACAAGCCATCTTGGTCACATTAGAGGAATGGGGTTGTGGGAATTGTCAACGTCTGGTCATACAAATGTGTCAAAACGAGGATCAAAACAACTTCATATGCCCACCAGCATTATCTAACCCCCAATGCACCTGATGCCATCACTCCCCTTCTGCTTGAAATGCTGATTTGTAGAATGTGAGTCCCCTGTGACCTATCTGGTGACCTGTGTGAACTTTCTCCATGGAGATGGTAGACAGAAGTGCATATCGTTGGACTGACCACCAAACCACACAGAGAGAGAGAGAGAGAGAGAGAGAGAGAGAGAGACCTAACAGGGCATGAAATGCCTTAGATTGAGTGACAACAGATTTGTCTCCCTCCCTCTCTCACTGAATCTCTCTGAATTTTCCTTTCTCTCTTTCTCGCTCCACTCTCCCAGCTTCTCTAGCGTCCTCACTTACGGCTCACTAGGCTTTCTCTCTCTTTCACCTGACTGCCTTCCTTCATCGGACAGTCTCTGTCTAACAACTCTCTACGGAGTCACTGAGCTAATGTCTTTGTCACAGTAAGCCTTCAGCCAATACTGTCAACCCAGATAAGTGCAAACTCACATCGGTCTTGAATATCAGGAGTTGATTGTATAAGTGATGTAAGTTCACAAGGTTTACCAGGGAAATCAAACATCTCCCAAATGATCCGAGGGAATATCTGAGGAGAATATCGAGCATCTGCAACGCGTCTTAAACTACTGCTGACTTATACAGGAGATTTAAAGTAGAAATAGAGAGGGGAGACAGGCAACGTGAAGAATAGGGGAAAAGACTTCTCTGAATAATGTTCTACTTAATATAGGACTGGAAAGTGAATGAACAGACCCAGTGGATGAGAGAAGAGAGGTCCTTCCTCCAATCTGATTGTGAATAAAGGAGGTAGAAAATGAGCGCCTCACCCTCTTCTGTACTACCTCTCTTTTCATGACCAACAGCTGCCCAAGGGGACCTACAGTTGAAGTCGGGAGTTTACATACACTTAGGTTGGAGTCATTAAAACTCGTTTTTCAACCACTCCACAAATTTCTTGTTAACAAACTATAGTTTTGGCAAGTCGGTTAGGACATCTACTTTGTGCATGACACAAGTAATTTTTCCAATTGTTTACAGACAGATTATTTCACTGTATCACAATTCCAGTGGGTCAGAAGTTTACATACACTAAGTTGACTGTGCAGCTCGGAAAATTCCAGAAAATTATGTCATGGCTTTAGAAGCTTCCCGATAAGGCTATTGACATAATCATATGATACACAAAAGGGGATAGATATATATAGTAGAGAATAAAATAATAATAAAAGGGGAGAAAACCAACATACATTAACAAAGTAGAAAACACACATAAATATTACTTTAGACGAGCAATAGACAATATGATACAGAACACACACGTAATATAGGAGTAGTAGAGAAAATATAATATGAAGAAGATTAACACAGCAACACACAAGATAGGAAATAGAATAAATGGAACCACGGAAGCCACGGAATAGAGAAGAGAGGGACAGAAGAGGAGTTAGACATAGAGAACACACAAACTCAGGAGAGAATAGCAGAGAGGAAGAAATTTTCACAGACGAGATGCTGACATACGACTGGGACGAGAAAGCGAACAGAATAAGAGTCATTATGGAGACAGTATATATTTATACACTGCCGATAGAGTTGAAAAGGTTGATTCCTACTTACAAAGCATGTAGAGTGTAAGTTTATCATAGTAGACACGGAATCTAACAAAAAATCCAGAAATCACATTGTATGATTTTTAAGTAATTAATTTGCATTTATTGCATGACATAAGTATTTGATCACCTACCAACCAGTAAGAATTCCGGCTCTCACAGACCTGTTAGTTTCTTTAAGAAGCCTCCTGTTCTCACTCATTACTGTATTAACTGCACCTGTTTGAACTCGTTACCTGTATAAAGAACACCTGTCCACACACTCAATCAACAGACTCCAACCTCTCCAATGGCCAAAACCAGAGAGCTGTGTAAGGACTCAGGGGTAAAATTGTAGACCTGCACAAGGCTGGGATGGGCTCAGGACAATAGGCAGCAGCTTGGTGAGAAGGCAACAACTGTTGGCGCAATTATTAGAAATAGAAGTTCAAGATGACGGTCAATCACCCGGTCTGGGGCTCCATGCAAGATCTCACCTCGTGGGGCATCAAGATCATGAGGAAGGTGAGGGATCAGCCCAGAAACTACACGGCAGGACCTGGTCAATGACCTGAAGAGAGCTGGGACACCAGTCTCAAGACAACCTATGTACATACTACCCGTCATGGATTAATCCTGCAGCGCACGCAAGGTTCCCCTGTACTCAGCCAGCGCATGTCCAGGCCGTCTGAAGTTTGCCAATGACCATCTGGATGATCCAAGAGGAATGGGAGAAGGTCATGTGGTCTGTAAGACAAAAATAAGCTTTTTGGTCTAAACTCCACTCGCCGTGTTTGGAGGAAGAAGAAGGATGAGTACCCCAAGAACACCATCCAACCGTGAAGCATGGAGGTGGAAACATCATTCTTGGGGATGCTTTCTGCAAAGGGGACAGGACGACTGCACCGTATTGAGGGGAGGATGGATGGGGCCATGTATCGGAGATCTTGGCCAACAACCTCCTTCCCTCAGTAAGAGCATTGAAGATGGGTCGTGGCTGGGTCTTCAGCATGACAACGACCCGAAACACACAGCCAGGGCAACTAAGGAGTGGCTCGTAAGAAGCATCTAAGGTCCTGGAGTGGCCTAGCCAGTCCCAGACCTGAACCCAATAGAAATCTTTGGAGGGAGCTGAAAGTCTGTATTGCCCAGCGACAGCCCGGAAACCTGAAGATCGAGAAGTCTGTATGGAGGAGTGGGCCAAAATCCCTGCTGCAGTGTGTGCGAACCTAGTCAAGAACTACAGGAAACGTATGATCTCTGTAATTGCAAACAAAGGTTTCTGTAACCAATATTAAGTTCTGCTTTTCTGATGTATCAATACTTATGTCATGCAATAAAATGCAAATTAATTACTTAAAAATCATACAATGTGATTTTTGATTTTTTTTGTTTAGATTCCGTCTCTCACAGTTGAAGTGTAGATAAAAATTACAGACCTCTACATGCTTTGTAAGTAGGAAAACCTGCAAAATCGGCAGTGTACAAATACTTGTATCCCACTATATCTACAGTAAAACGAGTCCTATATCGACATAACCTGAAAGGCTGCTCAGCAAGGAAGAAGCCACTGCTCCAAAACCTCTGGTCTGATGAAACAAAAATATAACTGTTTGGCCATAATGATCATCGTTATGTTTGGAGGAAAAAGGATGATGCTTGCAAGCTGAAGAACACCATCCCAACAGTGAAGATTTGGGCAGAACTGAAAAGCGTGTGCGAGGAAGGAGGCCTACAAACCTAACTCAGTTACACCAGTCTGTCAGGAGGAATGGGCCAAAATTCCCCCAACGTATATGGGAAGCTTGTGGAAGGTACCCGAAACGTTGACCCAAGTTAAACAATTTAAAGGCAATGCTACCAAATACTAATTGAGTGTATGTAACGTCCGACCCACTGGGATGTGATGACATTTACATTTTAGTCATTTTAGCAGACGCTCTTATCCAGAGCGACTTACAGTAGAGTGCATACATTTTATTACATTTTTTTTTTTTTTACATACTGAGCAAGGATATCCCTACTGGCCAACCCTCCTACCGGCCAAACCCTCCTAACCGGGACGCGCCTATGGCCAATTTGTGCGTCGCCCCACGGATCTCCCGGTTGCGGCCGGCTGCGACAGAGCCTGGGCGCGAACCCAGCCCAGCCTGGGCGCGAACCCAGAGACTCTGGTGGCGCAGCTAGCACTGTGATGCWGTGCCCTAGACCACTGCGCCACCCGGGAGACATATAGCATGATATGACATGCTATTCTATAAAATCCTGAGTTTTATAGAAAACTGAGTTTAAATGTATTTGGAGACACAACTATGTAATATGAGATTTCGTTTAGAGAGGGGTTCTGATGCAGTGTTGTCATCTAATATAAAGACCCTTTTCCCTCCATACCCAGACACTTATACACTACATGACCAAAAGTATGTGGACACCTGCTTGTCGAACATCTCATTTCAAAATCATGGGCATTAATATGGAGTTGCTATAACAGCCTTCACACTTCTGGGAAGGCTTTCCACTAGATGTTGGAACATTGCTGCGGAGACTTGCTTCTATTCAGCCACAATAGCCTTAGTGAGCTCGGGCACCGATGTTGGGCGATTAGGTCTGAATCGCAGTCGTCATTCCAATTCATCCCAAAGGTGTTAGATGGGGTTGAGGTCAGGGCTCTGTGCAGGCCAGTCATTGTCTTCCACACCAATCTCAGCAAACCATTTCTGTATGGACCTCGCTTTGTGCACGGGGGCGTTGTCATGCTGAAACAGGAAAGGGCCTTCCCTGAACAGTTGCCACAAAGTTGGAAGTACAGAATTGTCTGGAATGTCATTGTATGCTGTAGCGTTAAGATTTCCTCGGGTCTAGCACGAACCATGAAAAACAGCCCCAGACCATTATTCCTCCTCCACCAAAATGTACAATTGGCACAACCATTGGGGCAGGTAGCGTTCTCCTGGCATCCGCCTAACCTAGATTAGTCCGTCGGACTGCCAGATGGTGAAGCATGATTCATCACTCCAGAGAACGCATTTCCACTGCTCCAGAGTCCAATGGCGGGAGTTTTACACCACTCCACCCGACGCTTGGCATAGCACATGGTGATTTTAGGCTTATGTGCAGCTGATCGGCCATGGAAACCATTTCACGAACAGTTGTTGTGCTGACGTTGCTTCCAGAGGCAGTTTGGAACTCAGTAGTGCGTGTTGCAACCGAAGACAGACAATTTTTCAGCACTCGACGGTCAGCACTCGACGGTCCCGTTCTGTGAGCTTGTGTTGCCTACCACTTCACGGCTGAGTGGTTGTTGCTCCTAGACGTTTCCACTTCACAATAACAGCACTTATAGCTGACCAGGCCAGCTCTAGCAGGGCAGACATTTGCCGAACTGACTTGTTGGAAAGGTGGCATCATATGACGGTGCTTCGTTGAAAGTCACTGTGCTCTTCAGTAAGGCCGTTCTACTGCCAATGTTTGTCTATGGAGATTGCATGGCTGTGTGCTCGATTTTAAACACCTGTCAGCAACAGGTATGTCTGAAATAGCCGAATCCACAATTTTGAAGTGGATTGTATATATGTAAATAAGGTGTATAAGATGGACAGCAGTCCTTTCCAGTCATGCTGGTAATAAAATAACAGGTTAACAGTGAAACGCTTACTTACTTCCCAACGATGCAGAGAGAAAAATATTAAAATAATAACACGAGGAATAAATACACAATGAGTAATGATAACTTGGCTATATACACGGGGTACCAGTACGGAGTTGATGTGCAGGGGTACGAGGTAATTGAGGTAGATATGTACATATAGGTAGAGGTACAGTGCATAGGCAACAGGATAGATAATAAGCAGTAACAGCAGTGTATGTGATGAGCCAAAAGAGTTGGTGCAAAAAGGGGTCAAATGCAAGTAGACCGGGTAGCTATTTAGCAGTAGGTACAAATCTGTTGTTCTGCCCCTGAACAGGCAGTTAACCCACTGTTCCTAGGCCGTCATTGAAAATGTGTGTGTGTGTGTGTGTGTGTGTGTGTGTGTGTGTGTGTGTGTTTGTGTGTGTGTGTGTGTTTGTGTGTGGGTTGTGTGTTGTGTGTGTGTGTGTGTGTGTGTGTGTGTGTGTGTGTGTGTGTGTGTGTGTGTGGTGTGTGTGTGTGTGTGTGTGTGTGTGTGTGTGTGTGTGTGTGTGTGTGACAGTAGCTACCAACAACCGAGAATAACGGATATTAGTAGAAGACTGGACCCTGCTGTGATATCACATTCATAGCTGTAACAACACAATGGGACAATAGATAGGATTATATGAGGTTTCTTTGTTCACAGTAAATACAATCAAAACCCACACACACCCACTGTTGCTGAATCATTGCTATCGTACCTCTCCCCCTCCTCCCTATAGGCTCTCCCTGTCCACTCAGTCATCTATCAATCCTAATAGAATGATCTATCCATCCATCTACCTCATTGACAGACAGGAGCCGTGGGGATCTGGCAAACCTTCAAGCCTTCTTTATGTGGGCTGTTATCCTATATAGTGTACATTGTCGAACTGTGCTGATTTCAAAACCAGATGATGTGCTCAATGTAATAGAATCAAATCTGTTAAATCTGTATCTGAAAGGCGAATTATTTGGCGAGTATTCCGTCTGCCTCGTTGCTTTCTCTGCCACATTTGATTACTGACAAAAGCGCTGATTGCAATTCGTCAGCAGAAAAACAGAGAGATACGAGCGGGAAAAAACAAACACTTCAGACGAGCTTCTATGATAAGTGGCTTCGGTTTTCTTCCGAGATAAAAGAAAAATAAATAAACAAGAAAAGCTGTTGAAAACAATGCCTTGGGATGTTTGTGACTTGGCGGCGAAACGAAACATTTTTCATGACGTCGTGTCGCACTTGGCTGCCAAC
>NC_036861.1:2944952-2959407 GCF_002910315.2 Salvelinus sp. IW2-2015
TATGTTGTCAACTAGTCAATAGTCAGTTGATAGTCAATAGTCAACATACAGTAGTCAACATAGACTAGTCAATAGTCAACATTCTCCCTGTCAATGTGTGTGAATTAGGCCAGTGGAGGCTCCTCAGAGGAGGAAGGGGAGGACAATCCTCCTCAGTGAAATTTCATAAAAATTAAAATATTGACACATTAAAAAAGTTTACATTTTTGATAAAACTATACTAAATATATTCATATGTCACCAAATAATTGTTAAAATACACTGTTTTGCAATGAAGGTCTACAGTAACTTCAACAGCACTGTCTGGTCTAGCACCATGGTGTAGCTGGAGACCATGGTGTAGCTGGAGGACTTCCATCCTCCTCTGGCTACATTGACTTCAATACAAAATCTAGGAGGCTGGTAGGCCTCATAGACATATATGGTAATTATGACCACTTCTGGAGGATGTCCTCCAACCAATCAAAGCTTTTGCAGTATGAACTGACATGTTGGCTATCTAATCATAGATGTAGGATCAGAGAATGAACCTAGTGTGTTGTATTGGGATTCTGCCACAGAGCATTATGGGGGTTTATGTGTTGAGAAGCTTCGTGACATTGTTGGATAGAGATTAAGAGTGATAGCTGAGCATTTTTGGGACATTATTCAATTCAAATGAGTTTTTTAAATTACAGGAGACGGAGGAGGTATATTATAAATTGTTTTCTTGGGTTTAGAACTTTATTTTTGTGTTCAGTTCGTGCAATTTATTTAAATTTGCCTTGCTAACTTCAGTAGCTAGCTAGCTACCAGCGTGAGGCTGCATTTTCTCAGCCAGAAGAATGGTAGAATGGCCAACACTGCCGAAAATGTTGTGGACTTTTTGTTGAAGAACCCCTTTCATTCTCTGGGATACATGGAAAAGGTATGAATTTAAAGCAAGGGTCGACCTCTGCCTGAGATCAGTTTCATGAAGAAGGATGAAAAGGTGAGGGCGTTCAATACCAACTGATATCAGATGTATAGCTGGTTAACAGGGAGCCTTTCATCAATACCACCTGGTATCAAATGTATAGCTGGTTAACAGGGAGCCTATCCTCAATACCACCTGGTATCAGAAGTATAGCTGGTTAACAGGGAGCCTTTCATCAATACCACCTGGTATCAAAGTATAGCTGGTTAACAGGGAGCCTATTCATCAATACCACCTGTATCAAATGTATAGCTGGTTAACAGGGAGCCTTTCATCAATACACCTGGTATCAATGTAATAGCTGGTTAACAGGGAGCCTTTCATCAATACCACCTGGTATCAAATGTATACTGGTTAACAGGGAGCCTTTCATCAATACCACCTGGTATCAAATGTATAGCTGGTTAACAGGGAGCCTTTCATCAATACCCCTGGTATCAATGTATAGCTGGTTAACAGGGAGCCTATCATCAATACACCTGGTGATCAAATGTATAGCTGGTTAACAGGGAGCCTTTCATCATACCACCTGGTATCAAATGTATAGCTGGTTAACAGGGAGCCGTCATCAATACCACCTGGTATCAAATGTATAGCTGGTTAACAGGGAGCCTTTCATCAATACACCTGGTATCAAATGTATAGCTGGTTAACAGGGAGCCTTTCATCAATACCACCTGGTATCAAATGTATAGCTGGTTAACAGAGGAGCTTATCATCAATACCACCTGGTATCAAATGTATAGCTGGTTAACAGGGAGCCATCATCAATACCACCTGGTATCAAATGTATAGCTGGTTAACGGGAGCCTTCATCATACCACTGGTATCAATGTATAGCTGGTTAACAGGGAGCCTTCATCAATACCACCTGGTATCAATGTATAGCTGGTTAACAGGGAGCCTTTCATCAATACCACCTGGTATCAAATGTATAGCTGGTTAACAGGGAGCCTATTCATCAATACCACCTGGTATCAAATGTATAGCTGGTTACAGGGCGCCTTTCATCAATCCACCTGGTATCAAATGTATAGCTGGTTTAACAGGGAGCCTTTCATCAATACCACCTGGTATCAATGTGTATAGCTGGTTAACAGGGCACTTTCATCAATACCTACCTGGTATCAAATGTATAGCTGGTTAACAGGGAGCCTATCATCAATACCCCTGGTATCAAATGTATAGCTGGTTAACAGGGAGCTCTATCATCAATACCACCTGGTATCAAATGTATAGCTGGTTAACAGGGAGCCTTTCATCAATACCACCTGGTATTCAAAATGTATAGCTGGTTAACAGGGAGCCTATCATCAATACCACCTGGTATCAAATGTATAGCTGGTTAACAGGGAGCCTTATCATCAATACCACCTGGTATCAAATGTATAGCTGGTTAACAGGGAGCCTTTCATCAATACCACCTGGTATCAAATGTATAGCTGGTTAACAGGAGCCTATCATCATACCACCTGGTATCAATGTATAGCTGGTTAACAGGGAGCCTATCATCAATACCACCTGGTATCAAATGTATAGCTGGTTAACAGGGAGCCTTTCATCAATACCACCTGGTATCAAATGTATAGCTGGTTAACAGGGAGCCTTATCATCAATACCACCTGGTATCAAATGTATAGCTGGTTAACAGGGAGCTTATCATCAATACCACCTGGTATCAAATGTATAGCTGGTTAACAGGGAGCCTTCATCATACCACCTGGTATCAAATGTATAGCTGGTTAACAGGGAGCCTTTCATCAATACCACCTGGTTATCAAATGTATAGCTGGTTAACAGGGAGCCTTTCATCAATACCACTGTATCAGAATGTATAGCTGGTTAACAGGGAGCCTATCATCAATACCTACTGGTATCAAATGTATAGCTGTTAACAGGGAGCCCTATCATCAAATAAAACCTGGTATCAAATGTATAGCTGGTTAACAGGGAGCCTATCATCAATACCACCTGGTATCAGAAGTATAGCTGGTTAACAGGGAGCCTTTCATCAATACCACCTGGTATCAAATGTCTAGCTGGTTAACAGGGAGCCTTTCATCACGCCGCCTGTAATTGCACATTACGATTCTTTACATGCTGATCATCTTTTCTGGGATGTCGAAAACAATTCCAAATGATTTGATAGCTTCCATCGCATCATCCATTAAACATTAGATTACGAGAGAGGTTGACGCAGCACATTTTTTTGCCGTGTGCTCAAGTAACGTTAGGCTTTCTATGTCTTGTGTTACTGTTTTTTGTCTTCCCAGTAAAATTATTTCCTGCACTGGTCAAGCCTCTGAACACCTCAACTCATGCCTCATACCCTCATTCAATCACTGCTGTGATCCCTTTCAAACACAGTGTAAGTAGCCATCTCATTCCCCATAATATTGCTTTAGGCTAAAAATAATTAGTCTTTGACGATTTTTGAAACACACTTTGTGGTCTCGGTGTGTTCCGCGCCTATACCGTGGGTCTCCCATCCTCCTCAGTTGTTCAAGCCACCAGCCTCCACTGACTTAGGCCTAGTTATTGGCAGCACCAATCAGTAAGACATTGATTGTACTGTACACTAACGTTATCAATCTGTTCCACTTGTAGCAGACCTTTGRAGCGTTACCAGGCTTCCTTCCGTTTGGAGTCATCGTGAATATTCCAACTGRAATAACCTTTGAAAATGGATATTGGAAAAATCTAGTTGTTCAAAGCCTGACAAAKATTTATAAATATGACAAATATTTATATTTTGAATAATGCAAAGGATGTATAATGCATACGTCGCCTGGGCAGAACTGCTCATCTAGACATGGGAAAAATGCTTCGCAGCAGGATGCATTTCAATATGGATAAAAAAAACACACATTAGTACTCAGAAATGCAATTATCTACATAAAACATACTGTAAGTAGGCCTACTCATGATGCGCAGTTAAGTATTTTAGTGACAGCTGACTGAGTTTGAATGAATTAATCATTTAATGTAAAGTAATAGAGTGGGGAGCTGGAGGCAAGGATCATAAACTGCATCCTGGAGTAAGGTCCCATGAGTAGGAGTTGAACAGATTCCCTATGAGAAAGTCCAACCAACCACCTCAGTCCCCTCCTACTCCTACTCCTCCGAGCCACTGAGACTGCTGCTGATATGAACGACTCCATTGACTCCTCCGAGCCACTGAGGCTGCTGCTGATGTGAACGACTCCATTGACTCCTCCGAGCCACTGAGGCTGCTGCTGATGTGAACGACTCCGTAGACTCCTCCGAGCCACTGAGACTGCTGCTGATGTGAACGACTCCGTAGACTCCTCCGAGCCACTGAGATGCAACGGTCAAAAAATTATCAGACCCGTTGTACACACACACCAAGAATCAACCTACACACAATCTAGCAAATCAACAAGCATCATACACACAGCGCCACACACCACAAAATAGATTTTCAACACCACCATGCACAGCAACAAAACAGATCAGGAATCGGGGTGGAAACCCAGTGTATCAAATGACTTTTTCTCGCAAACCAAATAACATCATCCATCACCAGCACACACACAATTCCCTCGCGGCTTCCTCCACCTCACACACCACACACACGCAGCTGCCTACCAACGCAGAGGACCGCCAAAGGACTGGCATGTTTGTTGCTTCTTCACAGCGGCGATGACGATAACGGCCTTGTTACGTCCATCCGCTGTCGCCTCCCAGTGTTTACAACTCTCACTGTGATGGAGCCATGTGAAAACTCACCACAAACCGACTTAACAGGCCCTATATGCAGCCGTTCAGCCCTCCTATAGCCTCCCATCAACGACACTACCAACACTCACCTGGAACAGATTAACATAAGATTACGAGAGAACGCTGTGCGGGCACACAGAAAGGACGCGCGGAGCACGCACCATACCCCATCGAGCGGCCTTATGCACGAGATCCGACGAGCTGATAGTTCCTGGTCCCACCATCCAAGGAATGAACAGTCATACACACCCAGACACAGTAATGTGGCACGAACACCTCGGCCCCGAGGCAGGCGAAAATATTCTGCAGGGCCCTCTATCCTCAAAGAGAGTCACAGCTACACCACGAGAGCATGCTTGTACTTGGCTGCATCACCTTGGCGTAAACGGCAACTGCCAAGGCACCCGACTCAACGTAAGGCCACTAAAGAGGGGAGCAATTGATAGATAGGAGCATACTACGTACATGGCAGAGGTGACAACTCAAACCTGCATCCGCAGCACCTGGTAACAAGCCACGAGCCGCACGAGGACAGAAATAGAAGTCCTATCACATAATCAGTTAATCAAATACCTTACAACCCAACTCGCCACCAAAGCATGGAACTCCCAGACAAAGACACACTGTTTCTCCGTCTGTGACCTATGGCATTGAGCACGTCAATCAATAAGCTGTAGGGCAAGAAAACGTGGGCCAAGTAAAATTACTAGACATCCAATACACCGGACACGCGACAAAGCCACCAGAACGTAAGAAATGAAAAAAGCTGCAACTACACGATGAACATAGAAACAGACCCCGAGCCCGTCAAAGTCCTACCTTTCTGAAATGCTCCGGAGACGCAAGGGCATAATAGTGCAGACCATGCCCTAAAGCTCACGCCACAAGACAAGACATGCGCTCAAGAGCATAACTGAAAAAAAATGGTTACGCACCAAGGGGGGAGCGGCACAAAAGACCTAAGCATTCGAATGCCTTGTTGCAATTCCAACTCTCTTGCACCGAGACTCTGATGCACCACACCGGACTATAGCGCACACTACACTGGAGACACCCGCGCAACACAACGGTGGGGAAAGCCATCAGCACACAAAAGTTAAGGCCCACAACACAAAAAGCGCACACATGCAAATTGATTAGCCGACACTCACACACACGAGGAAGAAAAAATAACCAAGAGCAACGTAACAGCGAGAAGATCTATCTCTTCACACTCACCACATAATGCTGCGACTGGTCCGTTAATCTATCCTGCTACTCATAGTCACTTACCCCTACCCTAATATGTACATTATCTGTACCCAATGACCTCGGACCACCGCAACATGACTCGTAACACCGCCCTGAGACTAAATGAACATTGCTAAACTAGTCATGTCACAGACACCCTGGTTGTATGTGACCTGATACAATGTTTGATTTTGACTCTTGGGTATTAAGCACATGGTCACTTTAGTCGGCAGCATTCACCGGAGAGATGCCATCACGGTAGTATCTTGAGCACTACTTGGCTGGGCCATATACCTCCAAGTAGACTATCCGTAGAGAGATATTTGTTCCCAGAAGCCATCTACACTGCAGCTCTGTGGATTCTTTGGCTGTAATGCTTAGTTGTTGCTGTGTCCTGTTGGAATGGTGAAGCCTTCACACCGCATAATAGTTAGCCATTGGTTAAGTGACCCTCTGGAGGCACTCACCTGGAGCAGGGTGCCTCAGGGTCAAGAATAGGCGACAGTCGGTTTATTATCCTGGGGTGTTAACTGCCGTATAGATCATGGTGTTACTCAGTACCTGAACTCTGCCTTGGAATGTAGCCTCATGTTATACACCCCTCGATCAACTGCCCACAAGGAATCATACGCCATGCCAGATGGTATCTTACCGTGGTACTCCCTGTCCCCTGCTAGTCGTTATATAGGCCCATGCTTACCTACCTGGTACGCTAGCCCGTGTCATAATGGAGGCAGTTGCACTTTACCTTGTACCACACCATCGCTGTATACATAACGCGCCATATGATTATTGGATGTAGTCGCTTTGTACTAGGTCTCCTTGTACCGGTACCGTATTATATATGACCACGTCGGCAAATCTCCCGAGATAAGTCCATGTTCAAGTTGACCCAGATGCATTTGACCTGACCTGTGAGACTTAGCGGCGAATCGGATCATACCTGTTCTGGTATCTACTGAGGAGCTGGCCTCTGTACAGTCTGGCTACGCTCTAATGTTATTAGAACCGGAATACAGTGCCTGATTGGCCGGCTGAGGGTATCTGACAAAGCGAATGGTTATGGTACGCCTGGTACTTCTGTGCCTGTAATAGGTTCTCCTATCTCCCAGAGGAACATCGTTCTGAGTGTAAACTCTGTCAGCATTGAAAACCACTCGTGAGAGTAGCCTATTTTGCGAACCGACCTCCTCTACTGAGCCCTAATGTACCCATACGCTTCATCTCATTACCTGGTACTCACCTCCGTCACAATTATGCTATGTACAGTGATGGGTGGCACTTGGGCGGCGAGCCTAGAAGAGTCCCTGGTGGTCCCCGAAACCTTCCTATTTGAAGCCCTGAATATTGCAATTGGGAGCAGCCTGTGTCTTGGTTTAGTGAGAACTTCAAACTGCGCATAAAGTGTTTTGGTACACTTGGCCTACTCTGAGTCCTGTATAATTCTAGCCGACGGTGTGCTGACGCACACAATCTGTCTCTGTGAGACCCTATGGATATTTCCAGTTTATATAGCCATGCTTCTATTACCGACCTAGGGTACTTCGGTATCTACCAAATGTTATGTGACCTTGGCTGGTATTTTTGCTCTGACATGCACTGGCAACTTGCGTGGTACCTATATATTACATTTTGTTGAGCCCATGGTTTGTGCATGGTACTCCAACACACGAGTGTACACATGACCATGTTATTTACCAATGCAAATTTAATTCCCGTATACCATATAAAGGCCAGTGTGATCACATTTTCACCCAATGGATACTTTCAAGTTTTAGAAACATCTCAACTGGATGATCAATGCACCATTGATACAGGTATAGGCCATCGGTTCATTTTCACCTGGGGTCACGTGCGGGTACAAATTAGCACCAGTAGTCTCTTAACTGGTAACGCATGTACTTCTGGTATGATATCTGCAAGATTAACTTGGTACTTGTTCCTGTGTAGCCTATGTTATTTATCGCTGGACTCTCTGTACCTCCTCAGTACAACTTCGCCATGTTGATTTACGCCGTAAACTGTCCATACCTGTAATATAGCCACCTGTTAGACCAATGGACTACAAGGCTAACTCTTCTCATCATTACACCCTGAGTTATAATACAACGGATGAGAATGGAGCCTTAGTCATTGTGTATCTGGGGGCGGTAGATTTGTGAGTCTCATCATCATCCTGATGGTATATTAACGCGATTGTTCATTATCCCGAGGATGATTTAATCCCTCGTCAATGGTACTATGAGGTATGTAAAGGCCATCGACTATGTACCTATGGTTAAAATGTAGAATTGTTTAAGAACAAATATGAAGAGTTCTCATTCACTGATATAAATAATTCACCATTTTATTACCCAGTGAAGTACTGATACCCCCCTGGTATAGACATTAAATTGCCATGTTAACCGGACCACTGTCGATACTTTCTCACCTGGTAATATTAGCATTGTGATGTGACCTCACTAAAAAGTTAGTAATCCTGAGTACATGTATATACGCGCATGGGATTGCTACCTGGTACGCTCCCTGTATAAGCCGAGTGTATTCCCCACTCAATAGAACTAAACTAACTAGAAAAGCAGATTCCTGTAATAGGCCATGTTAACTTCACAAGGTACTTCTTGTATACTGGCCATGTGTATACCTGTACTCACTGATAATTAATTGTAGTCCGATTTATTACCATGGTACTGTGTCGTCTACCTGTATAAACGCCACGTTATACGCGGTACGTCTTGTGACACCATGTTGTTACTGGTACGTATTGTAGATATAGCCAATGTTGATTTAACCCTCTGGTAACTGATCCTGGTATAGACATTGTTATTACGGATCCGCTTATATTCAAGCCATGTCATAAATACTGTACCGCTGTCTTTGGGATTGAGCACCCTGTAATATGCCATTATACCTGTTACTTAGCCCCTGTATAAAGCGCCATTTAGCTACCTGGTATCCCTGAGTATCACACTAGCTTGGTGAGTTCCCACCTGGGTACTTCACTCCTGCGTAAGATAGCCCAGTTATTCAACCATGATACCCCTGTAATATAGCCATGCTTACCTGTACTACCTGTATATACCATTGTGTACTTGACCCCACTCGTCTAGCTAGTCACGAACTGGCCTGCCCTGACCCTTACCTGCCTGCTGTCCTGTACCTTTGCCCACCTCCGCTGAGTAATTAGAACTCTGCCACTGTCCATGAGACCCCAATGTTATCACGAGCCTGCCTCTGGTACTGTACCTTTGCGCTGCCCTCTGTATTACTCGAAACTCGCCTGGTCCCCGACCCCTGGAGCCTGCCTGCTGTCTGTACCTTTGCCCACCTTGTATACTGACTCTGCCTGTCCCCTGACCCTGAGCCTCGCCTGCTGTCCTGTACCTGTGCCTCCAGACCTCTGTATTCCGAACTCTGCCTGTCCTGACCCTGCGCCCTGCCTGCCTTGTCCTGGTACTTTGCTCCACCATCTGGATTACTGAACTCTGCCTGTCCCTGACCTGTCGTTGGCCTGCCCTTGTGTTACAATAAACGATTGTTAACTGTCACACAGTCTGCACTTGGCCTTACTAAATACCTGATATGTAGATTCACAACGCGTCATGTAGTCATGTGTGTTCTAGAATATATGGGACCAGAATATTTTCACTTTTACTACTTTAATACAGATGGTACAGTCGTGGCCAAAAGTTTTTGAAGAATGACACTAGAATATAGAATCTTCAACAAGTTTGCTGCTGCCTTTAGATGTTTTTGTCAGATGTTAATAACTACCAGGAAATACTGAACCACGTATAATGAACAAAGCATCTCATAAGTTCAAAGGCTGTATAATTTGCACATTACCTAAATGTGATGCAAAGTAGTCAATATTTGCCAGTGTTTGACGGCATTCTTTTTCAAGACCTGCTGGCATATCCGCGCCTGGCATGCTGTCTAATTAACCTTGCTGGGCCACAATCCTGTGACTGGTGGCAGCCCATTCCTTGCGATATCAATGCTTGGAGTTTGGTCAGAAAATTTGTGGGGTTGTTTTGTTGTCACACTCGCCTCTTGAGGATTTGACGGACCCAAGTTCTGCAATGGATTAGTGAGGTCCTGGGGAGTTGTGTCCTGGCGCATGGACCACCAAAATATTGCGATGTTTTTGTTCCCCGAGCCACTTAGTTATCACTTTTGCCTTATGGCAAGGTCAGCTCCATCAATGTCTAGATCGAGGCATTGTTCGGTTCACAAACGTTCTGGATGGGTTGGGGAGAAGTTGCTCTTCGGGAGTGTGGTTGGTACCATTCATACCATTTTCATGGGCTTGGTTCTAGGCAAGAATTGTGAACTGAGCCCACTCCCTTGGGCCTGAGTATATGGCAACCACACATAGAATGGCCTTCAGGATGCTTACTTTTTGCATGACACACGGACTGGGATGGTAGCGCTCACCTTGTCTTTCTCTCGGACAAGCTTTTTCTTGCCTGGATGCCCCCAAACAATCGGAAAGGGGATTCATAGAGAAAATGACTTTCCGCCAGTCCTCTAGCAGTCCAATCCGCTGTACCTTTTGCAGAATATCAGTCTGTCCCTGAGTTTTTCCGGGAGGAGAAGTGGCTTCTTTGCTGCCACTTCTTGACACCTCAGGCACCTCCTAAAGTCTTCGCCTCACTGTGCGGCAGATGCACTCAAAACCTCCTGCTCCTGCCAGCAAGTCTGGTACTGGTGGTGCCCAATCCCGCAGCTGAATCAATTTAGAGACGCTCCTGGGCGCTTGCTGGACGTTTCCTTGGCGCCCTGAAGCCTTCTTCACAGACAATTGAAGCCGCTCTCCCCTTGAAGTTCTTGAGATCCGAAAAATGGTTGATGTGGTGCGAATCTTACTGGCATGCAAATCCTTGCCTGTGAAGCTGCCTTTTGTGGCAAAGCAATGAGGAACGGAACTGGTGTGTTCCTTGCAGGACATGATTGCACAGAGGAAAACAATGATTCCAAGTGACACCCTCCTTTTGAAGCTCCAGTCGTGTGTATTCGACTCATCAGCATGACAGAGTGATCTCCAGCCTGTCCTTCATCAACACTCACACCTGGTGTAATGAGGAGAATCATGACATGGATGTCCAGCTGGTCCCTTTTGTGGCAGGGCCGAAATGCAGTGGAAATGTTTGGGGGATTCGAGTTCATTTGCATGGCAAAGAGGGATGTTGCAATTAATTGCAATTCACCATCTGAAGATCAGTCTTCATAACGATCTGAGTATTGCAAATTGCCATCAATACAAACTGAGGCAGCAAATGTTGAACATTATATTTGTGCTCATTCTCAAATTTTAACAACGGCGAAAAAAAAAAACAGTTATTTTAAATGTCGTGATAAGAAACAAACGGAGGATGAATCAACAACATTGTAAGTTACTCCTCAATATTAACCTAATGTGACAGTGAAAGACGGAAGCGCAAACAGAATCAAGCAAGATATTCTAGAACGATACGTGCCCTTTAGCAACAAAGCAACCGTAAAGTATGTTGCAAAAAATGCTGCATAAAAATGTGCGTTAACTGTTTGTCCTGAATATCAAAGTGTGCTATGTTGGGGCAAATTCCCATAGCACCAACATTACTCACCCTGTAAGAGATAACATACGGCACTGAATATTACATAAGCATAGTAATAGGCGCATCATGTTCTACTTGTGAGTATATATGCCACTTGGTTGTTATGTATATGGGTACGCGTCTCGAGAGTAGAACTGGGAGTTTATTCGTCCAATAGTGGAAGTACCTAGTACTTCCTAGTATATAAGCAACAAATGTTAGATGAGTACCTCAGGATATCTACGGATATTATGTATTATAGCCATGTTGGTTACCTGGTACGAGCTAAGCACAGTGAAAATTAGTACTCATCGTTATTAGACAAAAAATGAGTACTTCCTGGTCGTGTCCTGCTTTCCAACCAAGGATACAAAGCATTGTATACTGGAGCGGTGCGTGTATAAGCATGTTGTTCACCATGGGTTAACGTTCTTGTAGATAAAGCCATGTTTATTACCCGATGGCTACTTCCCTGTATTCTAAGGACCATCAGTGTATTACCATATGGTACTAGTACATTGTAACATAGCCATAAAGCTGAGTACCTGGATACCACACCTTGTATGCCAAATCTAGCCATGTATTACCTGGTACGCTTGTAAATAGCCATGTTGTGTACCTATGGCCTACGTCTGTAAATAGTAGCCGATGTTATACCCTGGTATCCTGTGTATAGCTTATGTTATTACCTCAAAATGGTTGTACTTGGCGACAACTAGAAAATCCACTGTGTATGAGCTCATCCGTTTATTACTCTGGTCGTCTTGTATATAGCCAGCTTGTTAAACTTTTGGTTACTTTTGATTACCTTGTGTTGATATGGCTAGTATGATTGATACAACCAGTCGAGCTAAGTTTGGTCCAAGTGATGCAGAGAATTCCTTGTGTAAGGCCATGTTATTTATAACTCTTTGTGCCTGTGTTAATGGAACTTCACAATTTCGTGAATTAAATTAGTGAATTATGTCCATTAAATAAAAACATGCTTTATCTTTTAATTCTCGCATGTGTTGAAAATGACACATAAGAAATCGGCATTATCCCTTTCAGTCTACACCTGTTGTTTAACGAACATTATGACGAATACAACTGATTTGGATTTAGATGAATCAGTAATTCCGTAGGCATCCATTCATTGATGCTTCATATCGAGGCGTCCCTTCTTACTAGCCGTATCTTCATATCGTGTTTAGTTAGCAGAGGCAGCCTGGCAGTAAGTAATGGAAAAAAGCACGGGAATGACCCTGAAGCGGCGAGCTCATATTCTGTTTGCCAATAGTCCACGTGTGCATTTAAAAAAGATAAGGTGACTTCAGCTTATGTGAGAGAGAGCGCGTTTCCAATGGATGTATATAGTAATAGAGAGAGCATAGAAGACATATGTTCAGTAGCTGAATAGACATAGAACATCTCACAACTTCCACTGCCGAGTTATTTGAGAGTGGAGTGAAGGTCAGAGTCCAGCGAAGGAGAGGCCGATTCGAGAGCATTTGGCTAGGGACTTTTATCGTGTTAATTAACACGGAGGTATCTTTATATAGACACACGAACCCACCTCATAATGTATACACCTTTCTCCTACTACACCTAAACTATCTGCGACTAAGTCATGCTTAGAACCCTGTATAACGTTGGAGAACGATATATCACAAGCAATGAAGAGACACTGTAACTTTGAAGACAAGACCGAGATGCTAGCAATGAGCTCGAGAGGAAGAAACATACACTACGAGAAATACATTCACGAGAAATTGTTATCACAAGTCACACACACCTACAGTCGTACTCATCCCTAACACTACACACAGAAAAAATTTCCTTGATTGGATGCCACCATGAAGTCACATTCGGCATATCTAAACAAAAATCGCAGCATGACAATGGTAACAAAATAGCTGTGATATAGATGAGTGGGAAGCCCGAGGGTGCATAACTGAGCAGCAAACTTGTTAGGAGAGGGAAAAAAAACATACATTCTTTTTATCGAGGTTCATTCCAAGGCTTGTTCCTCTATGTGTGACTACTTTGCGGGCCTTTGGAGCTACAAGTCTTTGGGTTGGACATGGGAGCCTTCAACATGAGCTTTAAAGTGGCCCATCTTACTCTAAAAGGGCTGACACCTAAAACATGTCCTTATAACCTAGGATACTGCCATAAAACTGAATGACTGTCTACATGACAAGTAAACAATAATTCATGGATCCGGTCGGCCATGTAGACATTGCTGCACCCGTGGCATACCCCACGGAAGGAGACCTAAGGATATATAATTATGAACTTCTGAAATTGAAGGCGCGTCTGGATAAGAGCATGCTCTGTAAGCATGACTACAATAAATGTTACACTGAGCATACCACAAACATTAGACGCACCCTTCTAATATTGAGTGCAGCCTACATTTTCGGGGGCATGGGACTCTACCGAAATGTAAAAGAGATGCTGCCCCATTGTTTGACTATCCAATGCGCCCACAGTTGTGTCCAGTTGGTGGAGTGTCTTTGGGTGGTGGACATTCACTTGATACAGCCACAGGGAAACTGTTGAGTTGAACAACCACGCAGCATTGCAGTTCTTGACATAAACTGGTGCCCCTGGCACCTAAACTATTGCCTACTTGTTCATACATGTGCATACTTGTTCATACTCAGGGCAATGTTGGACTACACCAACGCAGTACTTAATGCAGTGTCAGTACACATTATTACTGTGGGTGATCCTCACGGGTGTGATCCCAAGTGGCACCAATTCCCTATATAGCGAGCCAATGGCCCTGTCAAAAGAGTGCACTATGTAGGGAATAGGATGCCAATTGAAGACGCAGAGAGGCCTGGTTCAGTAGAACTCGCTCCCGTCATCTGATGGACCGTTGTTGGTTGCTTCTTTATTCTCCCTCTGATGAGTTTGTTAATATTCCTAATGGGAGTCAAATGGATCGTTCAATCAGCAGCAA